>NC_091285.1:659000674-659307268 GCF_032444005.1 Ranitomeya imitator | reverse complement strand
CACAACACCCCACACACCCCCCACCCCACAAACCCACAACACCCCAAACACCCCACCACAACCACACCACCCCCACCCACAACACCCCACCCACACACAACCACCCACACACACCCCACAACACACCCACACCACACACCAACACACACCCACACACACACCAACAACACCCACACACCCCACCACACCACACCAAACAACACCCACACACCCCCCACAAACAACCACCAACCACCACACACACCACACACCACCACACACCACCCACACACACCACACAACAACACAAACCACCACACACACCACACAACACCCACAACACCACCCACACACCACACAACACACAACCACCCAACACCACACAACCCACCCACACACACCCAACACACAACACACCCACAACCACCCACACACACACACACACCACACAACACCCACAACCACCAACAACACCACAACACCCCACACACACCACACAAACACCAAACCACCAACACCACCCACAACACACAAACACACCCAACACACACCAAACACACCACCACAACCACCCACAACACCACACACCACCAAAACACCACAAACACCACAAACACCACCAAAACACAAACCCCCACAACACCCAAACAACCACAAACCACCAAACACCAACACAACCACCACAACACCACCACACACACCACAACCACCCACACACCACCAAACACACCACCACAACCACCACAAACCACCCACACAACACACCACAACAACCCACCACACACCACCACAAACACCACCACAAACACCACCAACACACCCACACACACCCACACACAACACACAACCACCACAACACACACAACCACCACAACACCACACACCACCCACACACCACCAACACACAACACCCACAACACACCACACAAACACACCACAAACCTCCAAACACACCACACACAACACCACCAAAACACACCCAACAACCACCCAAAAACCACCACAACCACCAACACCACCCAACACACACCAAAAACACCCACAAACACCACAAAACACCACCACAACCACCCCACAAACACCCACAAACACCAAAACCCCACCAAACCACCACAAACCCACACACAACACCACACAACCACCAAAACACCACAAAAACACCCACACACACCAACAAACACCACAAACCACCCACAACACACCACACAACCACCAAACACCAACACTCCACCAAACACACCACCCAAAACACCCAAAACACCCACAAAACCACCAAACACCACCCACAAACACCACAAAACACACCAACACACCAACTCAACCACCAAAACACCACCAAACCACCAAAAACCCCCACACTCACCCACAAACACCACAAACCAAACCCACAAACCACCAAAAACCACCAAACACCACCACAACACCACAACACCCCAAACACCACCAAACTCCAAATCCCCAAAACACCCTCCAATACACCAAAAACCACCAATCACCACCAAACACCACATCCACCAAAACACCACCAAAACTCCAAACCAACACTACCACCAAACCACCACAACACCACCAACAACCACAACACCAACACCACCAAACACCACCAAAACCACCAAAACCACCAAACACACCAAAACACCAAATCACCCCAAACACCACCAAAACACCATAACACCCCAAAAACACTCCTATTACTCCATATATCCTCCTATATCTCCTCCTATTACACCATATATCCTCCTATATCTCCTCCTATTACTCCATATATCCTCCTATATCTCCTCCTATTACTCCATATATCCTCCTATATCTCCTCCTATTACTCCATATATCCTCCTATATCTCCTCCTATTACTCCATATATCCCCTATATCTCCTCCTATTACTCCATATATCCTCCTATATCTCCTCCTATTACTCCATATATCCTCCTATATCTCCTCCTATTACTCCATATATCCTCCTAATCTCCTCCTATTACTCCATATATCCTCCTATATCTCCTCCTATTACTCCATATATCCTCCTATATCTCCTCCTATTACTCCATATATCCTCCCTATATCTCCTCCTATTACTCCATATATCCTCCTATATCTCCTCCTATTACTCCATATATCCTCCCTATATCTCCTCCTATTACTCCATATATCCTCCTATATCTCCTCCTATTACTCCATATATCCTCCTATATCTCCTCCTATTACTCCATATATCCTCCTATATCTCCTATTACCCATATATCCTCCTAACCCTCCTATTACTCCATATATCCTCCTATATCTCCTCCTATTACTCCATATATCCTCCTATATCTCCTCCTATTACACCATATATCCTCCTATATCTCCTCCTATTACTCCATATATCCTCCTATATCTCCTCCTATTACTCCATATATCCTCCTATATCTCCTCCTATTACTCCATATATCCTCCTATATCTCCTCCTATTACTCCATATATCCTCCTATATCTCCTCCTATTACTCCATATATCCTCCTATATCTCCTCCTATTACTCCATATATCCTCCCTATATCTCCTCCTATTACTCCATATATCCTCCTATATCTCCTCCTATTACTCCATATATCCTCCCTATATCTCCTCCTATTACTCCATATATCCTCCTATATCTCCTCCTATTACTCCATATATCCTCCTATATCTCCTCCTATTACTCCATATATCCTCCTATATCTCCTCCTATTACTCCATATATCCTCCTATATCTCCTCCTATTACTCCATATATCCTCCCTATATCTCCTCCTATTACTCCATATATCCTCCTATATCTCCTCCTATTACTCCATATATCCTCCTATATCTCCTCCTATTACTCCATATATCCTCCCTATATCTCCTCCTATTACTCCATATATCCTCCTATATCTCCTCCTATTACTCCATATATCCTCCCTATATCTCCTCCTATTACTCCATATATCCTCCTATATCTCCTCCTATTACTCCATATATCCTCCTATATCTCCTCCAATACACCATAACCACCCCACAACACACCACAAAACACCCAAACACCACCAAATCCACCAAACACCAAAACACCCTCCAATACCCATAAATCCTCCCAATATCTCCTCCTATTACACCATATATCCTCCCTATATCTCCACCTATTACCCAATAACCACCAATATCTCCTCCTAAACACCATAACCACCAAACTCCACCAATACTCCAAACCTCCTAAACTCCCCAATTACACCATATATCCTCCTATATCTCCTCCTATTACTCCAAAATCCACCAAATCACCTCCAATACACCATAAACCTCCAATAACTCCTCCTATTACCCATATATCCTCCTATATCTCCTCCTATTACTCCATATATCCTCCTATATCTCCTCCTATTACTCATATATCCTCCTATATCCTCCTATACCCATATATCCTCCCTATATCTCCTCCTATTACTCCATATATCCTCCCTATATCTCCTCCTATTACTCCATATATCCTCCAATATCTCCTCCTATTACTCCATATATCCTCCTATATCTCCCATTACCCAATAACCCCTACACCCACCAATCACCACCTACACCAAACCTCCTCAAACTCACCTATTACTCCATATATCCTCCTATATCTCCTCCTATTACTCCATATATCCTCCTATATCTCCTCCTATTACTCCATATATCCTCCTATATCCTCCTATTACTCCATATATCCTCCTATATCTCCTCCTATTACTCCATATATCCTCCTATATCTCCTCCTATTACTCCATATATCCTCCCTATATCTCCTCCTATTACTCCATATATCCTCCCTATATCTCCTCCTATTACTCCATATATCCTCCTATATCTCCTCCTATTACTCCATATATCCTCCTATATCTCCTCCTATTACTCCATATATCCTCCTATATCTCCTCCTATTACTCCATATATCCTCCTATATCTCCTCCTATTACTCCATATATCCTCCTATATCTCCTCCTATTACTCCATATATCCTCCTATATCTCCTCCTATTACTCCATATATCCTCCTATATCTCCTCCTATTACTCCCATATATCCTCCTATATCTCCTCCTATTACTCCATATATCCTCCTATATCTCCTCCTATTACTCCATATATCCTCCTATATCTCCTCCTATTACTCCATATATCCTCCTATATCTCCTCCTATACCCATATATCCCCTATATCTCCTCCTATTATCCATAAATCCTCCTATATCTCCTCCTATTACCCCATATATCCTCCTATATCTCCTCCTATTACTCCATATATCCTCCTATATCTCCTCCTATTACTCCATATATCCTCCTATATCTCCTCCTATTACTCCATATATCCTCCTATATCTCCTCCTATTACTCCATATATCCTCCTATATCTCCTCCTATTACTCCATATATCCTCCCTATATCTCCTCCTATTACTCCATATATCCTCCTATATCTCCTCCTATTACTCCATATATCCTCCTATATCTCCTCCTATTACTCCATATATCCTCCCTATATCTCCTCCTATTACTCCATATATCCTCCTATATCTCCTCCTATTACTCCATATATCCTCCTATATCTCCTCCTATTACTCCATATATCCTCCCTATATCTCCTCCTATTACTCCATATATCCTCCTATATCTCCTCCTATTACTCCATATATCCTCCTATATCTCCTCCTATTACTCCATATATCCTCCCTATATCTCCTCCTATTACTCCATATATCCTCCTATATCTCCTCCTATTACTCCATATATCCTCCTATATCTCCTCCTATTACTCCATATATCCTCCCTATATCTCCTCCTATTACTCCATATATCCTCCTATATCTCCTCCTATTACTCCATATATCCCCCTATATCTCCTCCTATTACTCCATATATCCTCCTATATCTCCTCCTATTACTCCATATATCCTCCTATATCTCCTCCTATTACTCCATAAATCCTCCTATATCTCCTCCTATTACTCCATATATCCTCCTATATCTCCTCCTATTACTCCATATATCCTCCTATATCTCCTCCTATTACTCCATATATCCTCCTATATCTCCTCCTATTACTCCATATATCCTCCTATATCTCCTCCTATTACTCCATATATCCCCCTATATCTCCTCCTATTACTCCATAATCCTCCCTATATCTCCTCCTATTACTCCATATATCCTCCTATATCTCCTCCTATTACCCATATATCCTCCTATATCTCCTCCTATTACTCCATATATCCTCCCTATATCTCCTCCTATTACTCCATATATCCTCCTATATCTCCTCCTATTACTCCATATATCCTCCCCTATATCTCCTCCTATTACTCCATATATCCTCCCTATATCTCCTCCTATTACTCCATATATCCTCCCTATATCTCCTCCTATTACTCCATATATCCTCCTATATCTCCTCCTATTACTCCATATATCCTCCTATATCTCCTCCTATTACTCCATATATCCTCCCTATATCTCCTCCTATTACTCCATATATCCTCCCTATATCTCCTCCTATTACTCCATATATCCTCCTATATCTCCTCCTATTACTCCATATATCCTCCTATATCTCCTCCTATTACTCCATATATCCTCCTATATCTCCTCCTATTACCCCATATATCCTCCTATATCTCCTCCTATTACTCCATATATCCTCCTATATCTCCTCCTATTACTCCATATATCCTCCTATATCTCCTCCTATTACCCCATATATCCTCCTATAATCTCCTCCTATTACTCCATATATCCTCCTATATCTCCTCCTATTACTCCATATATCCTCCCCTATATCTCCTCCTATTACTCCATATATCCTCCCTATATCTCCTCCTATTACTCCATATATCCTCCCTATATCTCCTCCTATTACTCCATATATCCTCCTATATCTCCTCCTATTACTCCATATATCCTCCTATATCTCCTCCTATTACTCCATATACTCCCTATATCTCCTCCTATTACTCCATATATCCTCCCTATATCTCCTCCTATTACTCCATATATCCTCCCTATATCTCCTCCTATTACTCCATATATCCTCCCCTATATCTCCTCCTATTACTCCATATATCCTCCTATATCTCCTCCTATTACTCCATATATCCTCCTATATCTCCTCCTATTACTCCATATATCCTCCTATATCTCCTCCTATTACCCCATATATCCTCCTATATCTCCTCCTATTACTCCATATATCCTCCTATATCTCCTCCTATTACCCCATATATCCCCAATCCCCCTATACTCCTCCTATTACTCCCTATATCCTCCTATATCTCCCCCTATTACTCCATATATCCCTCCTATATCTCCTCCTATTACTCCATATATCCTCCCTATATCTCCTCCTATTACTCCCATATATCCTCCCTAAATCTCCTCCTATTACACCAAATACCACCATCCCCAAACCCATATCACCCCAAACTCCAATACACCCATATATCCACCTATATCTCCACCTATTACTCCATATATCCTCCTATATCTCCTCCTATTACTCCATATATCCCCCTATATCTCCTCCTATTACTCCATATATCCTCCTATATCTCCTCCTATTACTCCATATATCCTCCCTATATCTCCTCCTATTACTCCATATATCCTCCTATATCTCCTCCTATTACTCCATATAACCTCCCTATATCTCCCCCTATAACCCCATATATCCTCCTATATCTCCCCCTATTACTCCATATATCCTCCCTATATCTCCTCCTATTACTCCATATATCCTCCTATATCTCCTCCTAATACTCCATATATCCTCCTATATCTCCTCCTATTACTCCATATATCCTCCTATATCTCCTCCTATTACACCATATATCCCCCTATATCACCTCCAATACACCATATATCCTCCTATATCTCCTCCTAATACTCCATATATCCTCCTATATCTCCTCCTATTACTCCATATATCCTCCCTATATCTCCTCCTATTACTCCATATATCCTCCTATATCTCCTCCTATTACTCCATATATCCTCCTATATCTCCTCCTATTACTCCATATATCCTCCTATATCTCCTCCTATTACCCCATATATCCTCCTATATCTCCTCCTATTACTCCATATATCCTCCTATATCTCCTCCTATTACCCCATATATCCTCCTATATCTCCTCCTATTACTCCATATATCCTCCTATATCTCCTCCTATTACTCCATATATCCCCCTATATCTCCTCCTATTACTCCATATATCCTCCTATATCTCCTCCTATTACTCCATATATCCTCCCTATATCTCCTCCTATTACTCCATATATCCTCCTATATCTCCTCCTATTACCCCATATATCCTCCTATATCTCCTCCTATTACTCCATATATCCTCCTATATCTCCTCCTATTACTCCATATATCCTCCTATATCTCCTCCTATTACTCCATATATCCCCCTATATCTCCTCCTATTACTCCATATATCCTCCCTATATCTCCTCCTATTACTCCATATATCCTCCTATATCTCCTCCTATTACTCCATATATCCTCCTATATCTCCTCCTATTACTCCATATATCCTCCTATATCTCCTCCTATTACCCCATATATCCTCCCTATATCTCCTCCTATTACCCCATATATCCTCCTATATCTCCTCCTATTACTCCATATATCCTCCTATATCTCCCCCTATTACTCCATATATCCTCCTATATCTCCTCCTATTACTCCATATATCCTCCTATATCTCCTCCTATTACTCCATATATCCTCCCTATATCTCCTCCTATTACTCCATATATCCTCCTATATCTCCTCCTATTACTCCATATATCCCCCTATATCTCCTCCTATTACTCCATATATCCTCCTATATCTCCTCCTATTACCCCATATATCCTCCTATATCTCCTCCTATTACTCCATATATCCCCCTATATCTCCTCCTATTACCCCATATATCCTCCTATATCTCCTCCTATTACTCCATATATCCTCCTATATCTCCTCCTATTACTCCATATATCCTCCTATATCTCCTCCTATTACTCCATATATCCTCCTATATCTCCTCCTATTACTCCATATATCCTCCTATATCTCCTCCTATTACTCCATATATCCTCCTATATCTCCTCCTATTACCCCATATATCCTCCCTATATCTCCTCCTATTACCCCATATATCCTCCTATATCTCCTCCTATTACTCCATATATCCTCCTATATCTCCCCCTATTACTCCATATATCCTCCTATATCTCCTCCTATTACTCCATATATCCTCCTATATCTCCTCCTATTACTCCATATATCCCCCTATATCTCCTCCTATTACCCCATATATCCCCCTATATCTCCTCCTATTACCCCATATATCCTCCTATATCTCCTCCTATTACCCCATATATCCTCCTATATCTCCTCCTATTACTCCATATATCCTCCTATATCTCCTCCTATTACTCCATATATCCTCCTATATCTCCTCCTATTACTCCATATATCCCCCTATATCTCCTCCTATTACTCCCCATATCCCCCTATATCTCCTCCTATTACTCCCTATATCCCCCTATATCTCCTCCTATTACCCCATATATCCTCCTATATCTCCTCCTATTACTCCATATATCCTCCTATATCTCCTCCTATTACTCCATATATCCTCCCTATATCTCCTCCTATTACTCCATATATCCCCCTATATCTCCTCCTATTACTCCATATATCCTCCTATATCTCCTCCTATTACCCCATATATCCTCCTATATCTCCTCCTATTACTCCATATATCCTCCTATATCTCCTCCTATTACCCCATATATCCTCCTATATCTCCTCCTATTACTCCATATATCCTCCTATATCTCCTCCTATTACTCCATATATCCTCCTATATCTCCTCCTATTACTCCATATATCCTCCTATATCTCCTCCTATTACTCCATATATCCCCCTATATCTCCTCCTATTACTCCCCATATCCCCCTATATCTCCTCCTATTACCCCATATATCCTCCTATATCTCCTCCTATTACCCCATATATCCTCCTATATCTCCTCCTATTACTCCATATATCCTCCTATATCTCCTCCTATTACTCCATATATCCTCCCTATATCTCCTCCTATTACCCCATATATCCTCCTATATCTCCTCCTATTACTCCATATATCCCCCTATATCTCCTCCTATTACTCCATATATCCTCCTATATCTCCTCCTATTACCCCATATATCCTCCTATATCTCCTCCTATTACTCCATATATCCTCCTATATCTCCTCCTATTACTCCATATATCCTCCCTATATCTCCTCCTATTACTCCATATATCCCCCTATATCTCCTCCTATTACTCCATATATCTTCCTATATCTCCCCCTATTACTCCATATATCCTCCTATATCTCCTCCTATTACTCCATATATCCTCCTATATCTCCTCCTATTACTCCATATATCCTCCTATATCTCCTCCTATTACTCCATATATCCTCCTATATCTCCTCCTATTACTCCATATATCCTCCTATATCTCCTCCTATTACTCCATATATCCTCCTATATCTCCTCCTATTACCCCATATATCCTCCTATATCTCCTCCTATTACTCCATATATCCTCCTATATCTCCTCCTATTACTCCATATATCCTCCTATATCTCCTCCTATTACTCCATATATCCTCCCTATATCTCCTCCTATTACTCCATATATCTTCCCCTATATCTCCTCCTATTACTCCATATATCCTCCTATATCTCCTCCTATTACTCCATATATCCTCCTATATCTCCTCCTATTACTCCATATATCCTCCTATATCTCCTCCTATTACTCCATATATCCTCCCTATATCTCCTCCTATTACTCCATATATCCTCCTATATCTCCCCCTATTACTCCATATATCCCCCTATATCTCCTCCTATTACTCCATATATCCCCCTATATCTCCTCCTATTACTCCATATATCCTCCTATATCTCCCCCTATTACTCCATATATCCCCCTATATCTCCTCCTATTACTCCATATATCCCCCTATATCTCCTCCTATTATTCCATATATCCTCCTATATCTCCTCCTATTACTCCATATATCCCCCTATATCTCCTCCTATTACTCCATATATCCTCCTATATCTCCCCCTATTACTCCATATATCCCCCTATATCTCCTCCTATTACTCCATATATCCTCCTATATCTCCCCCTATTACTCCATATATCCTCCTATATCTCCTCCTATTACTCCATATATCCTCCTATATCTCCCCCTATTACTCCATATATCCTCCTATATCTCCTCCTATTACTCCATATATCCTCCCTATATCTCCTCCTATTACTCCATATATCCTCCTATATCTCCCCCTATTACTCCATATATCCTCCTATATCTCCTCCTATTACTCCATATATCCTCCTATATCTCCTTCTATTACTCCATATATCCTCCTATATCTCCTCCTATTACTCCATATATCCTCCCTATATCTCCTCCTATTACTCCATATATCCTCCTATATCTCCTCCTATTACTCCATATATCCTCCCTATATCTCCTCCCATTCCTTCTTTCATTCCATACTATAGGACAATATTTGGCATTACTCACCATCCTTGTATTTGGGATGACACATCTGGAGCTCCTTGCATGTTCTTGCTGGGCTTTCTTTGGACCCCACTGGCCACCTCATCTGCTCTACCTCTACCTTCAAGGATCCTATCGTGGCGTAAACTTCTTCCATGCCGTCAGCCATATAATCTGTGAGTCCCTCATCCGCCTGCACTCTGTCAGAGTGGCGCCGTCGTTTTCTTGTGCCATCGTATGTCTCGTATGGGAGGGGTTGTATGGTTTGCGCTGGACGACCCTGTTATCAATAATATTGCATGACTGCTGTTGCATCTAAGGTGTTATAGGTAGTTTTGTAATGAGGACCGTTTCTGAGACATTACAATTTTCCCTATCATATGCTGAGCAGACAGTGTCCAATGTACTTACTATCTGCTTATTGATCCAACGTCCCAACCATTGAGCTCTATATTCTGTTTCTTCAGTGGTCGGTTCGACCCTAGTGAAGTCAACTTGATCGATGGGACTGATGTGCAGGAGACAAACTGCTTCGTCTGCGCATGCGCTGAAAAGCTACGATTTGCGTCCACCATATGCGCAGAAGTAGTTTTTCTCCAGCAGATCAAGCTTATTAATCAAGCTGACGCCACATGAGATGTGACACCAGGAGGAGAAGAGTAATTAGTGGCTAGGAGCAGAAAGCGTAATTACGCATCATGGGTTTGGTGGGAGAAGCAGTCGCGAATCTGCCCTTCCAGGTAGTCAAGAAACAGGAGGTGGTGGTAAAAAAGAAAACAAAGTTGGGCATCAGAACATATAGAATAAGGTCGATTGGGGTCATCATTAAATTTAGCATTAGAAAACCCTTCTAAGTAATATTTTTCTTTTGTCTAAAAAAAATTTTTCAGTTTCATTATCAACTTTTACAAAATTATAACCAAAATCCAGATAGACTTACTGCTGGTCCAGGAGGGCCGGGTTGTCCGGGGTCTCCTCTCATACCTATAGGTCCCTAAAGAAGGACATTATCCATTAGCAGCTATTAATCACATTCATTATTTTACAAGCTGATTTGATAAAAATGGATTTTTAGATAACAAAAGTCCTAAAAGGAAGCTATCATCAGAAAATAACCTTTTTAAGTCAAAGTTTCGGGTTACACGTATTTTCTTTTTATTTTTGGCAGTGTTTCTTTTTTTTTTCATTACATAATCTGCATTTAAAATGAGAAAAATGAAAAAAAAATTCTTGCAAATTTCTCACTGGCCATTAGAGCTTTTTATACTTTAGATTACGAAAGTCACAATGAACAGACTCTAAAATGAAGCATTTAATGAGGGTGTGAAAAAGTCATTGCTAAAGGGAGCAGGGGAGCTGTGTCATTGCCTCCAGTAAGGTGTTACCTTTCATTGTTAACCTACCTCTGATGATAGTGAGCCTGCTGAAAACTCTTCCAGAAAGGTCAGGAAGTATGTGTGTAGAAAATACTCAGTGGCTAGTATGAAATTTCCAATTTTTGTTTCATTAATAAATATGATATGAAGAGTAAAAAAATGCTGTGATAAATTATGAAAAAATACATGTAAAGCAATAACCTGACTGAACAATAGGTTATTTTCTGATGATAGCTTCCCTTTACATAATACTTCTAGCAAAGCCGTGCTGGTGGATCTACGGCCTACGCTCTCTTTCACCTCAATTTAAAGACTAGGCTGATACAAAGAGTTTGGGTTACAGAAGAAGCTTCTAAGTTTCCCTATACAGAAAACATTGCAGATCACTCATCAGAATTCTTTCGATTTCCCAAAAAAGTTCCATAGGGGGAAAGCTAAGATTGTGTGATGCCTAGATAACTTACAATTTTACCACATCCAAAGACCAAAACCTCCTATAGAGTCTTAAAGCCCTGTAAGATTGCTCTCACTAAGTGTATTGGGGGACACTCACTTGGCACGGGATTGACGTAGTCAGGCACGATTTTTTAACACAAAAATAGTCCATACGGTTTATTAAAGGGTCATAAACCCACTTATGCACAGTTCACATTTCATAACACAACAGGCACCAACTGGTGATAATAACTTGCAGCTTTATCTTGTACACTTCAAACACGGCTTTGTCCCACGGACACTAAACATGCTGGGCCTCTCACTTCGCCCAGTTACCATGGGTGTCCGTACGCCGTACACTTCACCAATGTCCTTGGAGTACAACAGGCACCAACATACGACATTACGGTTTGCATCAACTAAAAACCTGACCAGTTGCCATGGGTTACCACACAGTTCATATCACTAGTACCAACAGTCTGTACAAGTACCTGATGGGAGCTCCTGCTCCACCTGCTGACTCCTTGTCAGTCCTCTGGGAAAGCTGCCTCACGGGAATCACCAACTTGCCTGTGAGGCATATCCTAGTCAGTCCAGACCCATCGAAGGACGGTAGCTTCCCCAACAGTTCCACTGTGCGCTTTTCAGGGGTCCGGTCCTACTCCCAGGACCACCCAACACACCAGCATGTGACCTGTCTAGATACTTTTCAGGACTCCGTCCAACACCCCAGGCCACCAGGTCTGAAGCCCCACCACATGCTCTTCAGGAAGCCTCCTCCCAGGTCTTCCAACACAGGCTTCAAACAGGAACTTCACAGCCACCATACACAGGGACATGTGACCCACACCCTGGTCACATTATATATCCTTAACCACTCGCCTGGGTGGGAGTGTGGGTGTGTGTGGCTAGTTTGTCCCGCCCATCTCACATAACTAGCCCTGCCAAACCTCCCATGACTATTACACAACATGCAATATACTTGTGGGACCAGAGGTCCCAGAACACCACATCGCTTCAGGCTGGCAGCGCAGAGTCTTCTCCTCTGCGACACACATATCGTTGATTCATCACAATGCCAGACTTTGTCCACATGACCACAGCCCTGCATGCAACTGCCATGCACTCTCATGGCCTCAATACACCTCTGTGTGCACACTGGGGAGACCATGCAGTGCCCCCTACCTGTTACAGGGGTCCCTGCATCACAGCCCCCATAGAAATTAGATGAAACATCGTCTGATTTCACTGATGTTGACTGATTTTGGCAGACAGGTTTGGGTGTATGGCAGCCCCCGACATATGATGGCATCTGGCATATCCAATTCTGAATGGCTGATCTTTTTGTTCTCTAAGCAATAAGCTGCCGCCAGATATGTCTGGCAGCCGCTCCACCATAGCTGAGTGAGTGCTCCTGTGTATGAGAGAGTTGGGGGCGATAGCTGCAGGACAAACGATCAGCCAATTTTCATTTGTATTGGTGAATTTAGCCTAATCCTAGAAACTCTTGCCACAGGCTTAGCCTAGTTGTTCTTTTTGTTCTGTGAGCCATAACTCCATATCATTAGAGAAACAAGGGAGAATAAACAAACCGACATTCTACTCATGTAAAAGGGACTGGGGAAGGGGGACCTGTCCTAGAAGACACCATGGACCATCTTAGGCTGGGCAAAAGTATGAAATAAGTATTGACTGAAATGCTGAAAGAAAATCTGATCTTTTGTATGACCGGTCCGACCATTAACATGTCAGATTAAAATGCAAATCAGGGAGTAAAAAAAATTATCAGACTAAACTAGTTGATCACGTCATACACATTTTGCATAGCAAATCGGGAAAATCAAAGCTGCCTAGAAAAGAATTCCGCAAATCTCTCGAATTTGACAGAAAAATTTGATTTCTGGGGACACATGTCACGAATGTGCAGCACTCTGTTGAGACCTGTAGTGTGTCTGGGATTAGAAGATCTCAGTGATTAGCTGAGCACAGATCCACTTTGACCTCTACATGGCCATTCACGAGTTAAACAGATTTTTGGTTTCTTGTGGTATGGAAGGGGTTAAGAGTTCCTTGTTGTAACTCTGCTGGCTTTTGTGTCAGCTGCTGCTTGTTGGAACTACATCTCTTTCATTTTCCCTTTTCCTCCCATGCCAGCCATAGAATTACTATTCTGTGCCTGACTGCTCTGGAGAAAGTGTTCTCGGAGAAACTGTTGTGCTTCTTTGAAGCTTGTGGATTTTCATTTATTTGTGTGTTTTCCCCTGTTTGTCTTATTCTTGGTGTTCTCTTTACTGTAGTAGTAAGACTAGTGTCTTACTGTCCTGCACACTAGCCAGGGCAAAGTGCAGGGTTAATCAGGACTTAGGCACGTGATGGCGCACATGGGAAAAGCCCTGTCTAGGGCGATAGGGAGTGCAGGTTTCAGCATAAGGAGAGTGAGGAGGGGGTCACCATCTTCCCTCTCCCATCTTTCCTTAACCAGCTTCCTCACCCTCTTTCAATGCGTCGCACAATGGGCAACTCCCTGCCCTGCCGTGACAACACACATCGTAACATTGCGTCGTATGCCGCAATGGCACAGTGACATCAGAGACCTACTCACTTCCGGAAGTCCTGTAGCAGAGTTAAGCATATCGATGAGAATACATGTGACAGGGGAAGGTGAAAAGGAGAGGCGAGGAGTACCGTAAGGCAGGCTGTGGGGTTGGCAGGGCAAATGAGCAGAGTGGTAACCCTGCTGTTGTCTTCGGTCAAAAACAACCGACCTTGAACTTAAATATTCTTTAAAATATTCAAGATGCGGCTCTGAAACCCGTAGCTGACCGACCCATACTCATTTAAGTCAGTCAACCACAAGTTTCAGAACCGCATCTTGAACACCCCCAAAAATACCAAAGTTCAAAATCGGTCTCCCCAGACTGAAGACAACAGCAGGTTTAATTAATTGTTTTCTTTAACCCTTTGCCAGACCTCTACCGTTCACCAAAATTGTGGTCTCCAGAATCCAAAATTTTTGTGAAAATTGAGGAAAATTCAATTCTACTTGAACAAATTTGCTAATCTCTAGAAACAAATAATTGTTCTGAGATATTTTTCAAATCGACGGTCAGTCCAAAAAGTAAAAATCATCTGTTTTTGACAACTTTTTTTCCTGCAAATTTAGTCAACATAGACTGTTATTCAAGAAAAAAAGAATTTCAAACAGGTATAATGAAAAATGTACATTTTATAATACATCCAGAATGTTGTAGATATATAGACAAAGTAAATCTTACCGGGGCACCTTTGGATCCCTTTTGTCCTGCAGATCCCTGTAAAACAACTCAAGCGTTACCAACAGTATTTTACCGAAACCTATTTCTCTTTTACAACAATACGGATGTATTATGTTCAGCTACTTCATCTTCATAGTCCTATCATGGCCTACATTTCTAATGGAAGTCATTAGACAATACAGATCTGTGGTATTACGGGCTGAAATAGCCACCAGTGGACCACATTAACTCACAATAGGGTCCGTCGGGAATCACTCAAGTTTTAAATTATGAAAGACAATGAAAGGGTAATTACCGAAAGTCCGAGTGGTCCAGGAGGTCCATTTGGTCCAGCAGAACCCACCAAACCCTTAATGCAAGAAGTGGCAGAAGTTACTATAATACCTTATACAGCTGGGAAGGAAATGGCTAATATTATCAAGTAAGACTTACTGGATCTCCTTTAGGTCCTTGAACACCTTGGATTCCAGCTGGTCCTTTGTCTCCTTTCTCTCCCATTTCACCTGGAGGTCCTATTAGTCCAATAAGTCCAGCATGACCCTGGAATAATAAAACCATTATTAGGGTTCGCTCGCACTTGCATACAAAAAAAATTAGAAGTTGTTTGGGGTTTTCTAGTTTACAAAACTCATTTTCAGAATTTCCGGGTTTATTTGTGGCGTTCGTTTTTTCATCCCATAACTTGTTTTCCGCCCCTTTAGCCATAGGATGACTTGTTGTTTTTCAGGTATTTTATTATACAATTTGTTAGAAGACGAGGGGAGGAATTTCTGCCATAGTTTTTAGGGTTGTGTGCTGACTGCATTCATTGTGTGGCAGAAAGAAAACTGTGCGGTATCAAAATTTATATAAACTTTTTTTATATTTAGGTGGTGCAAAACATTTTCCAAAATGTGTAAAAAAAAAAAAAAAATGTGGTTTACGTCACCATATTCTTAGACCCATAACGTCTTCATTTTTGCTGATGATAGAGCTGTGTGAAGGTTTTGTTTTTGGGGTTTTGAGTCGGCATTTTTCATTGGTACCATTTTTGAGTACATAGAATGTTATGATTTTTGATACGTTATAATAAATGAAATGTGGATTACATCTGCGCTGCTGCGACAAATAATAGATCCAGATATACTGTTAGGGTGTTCGGGTGGTTTATTCAACGCGTTTCGAAGCTCAAAGGCTTCTTCTTCAGGAAGTTTCCACACAAAGATATGACACATGCTACTATTGCCCCGCTTATATACATTCTGAATTCAAATAACGGCGCCAAGCAGTCTTCTGGCATGTGACAGGCAATGTCAAAGTTCAAATAAAGCCGTATTACATAGAAACAAGTTGTTTTTAACATATATGTAAATCATTACTATTATAATTATAATCGATGAACAATATACTTAAATTGCACCTCTTTTTCAGATTCCAAGGTGGAAGGTATAAAAAATAAAAAATAAAAAAATGTGTGCGAGATCCCGGGACACGAACTGATTTTATGGATCCAACCATCCCCATTCTACTCCCTTCACTTCCAATTTCGCCACCAGAGGAATTATTCCTGGTGAACAAATTCGGCTGACACCCTTCTATGCCTGCATATGTTTATTAAAAATGTATTAAAATGTAGAATTAATAAAGATAAAAATATAACTATAACATTCTCCTTTTGGATTTATTTTTTCTTTTATATAAACTGTGATGTGATTTTTTTAAAACAATGGAGAAATAATCATTATATCCTCACTTGGACTGAACCAAGGAGAATTCCTTCTGTCCTTCTCGTGGGTTAAAATTTCAATGAAGTTCCCGTAAAAGATCAGGAGAAACTAGGAAGCTACAAGCAGATTTATCCTATCACCCTGTACGATCCCTAGTACCATTGTGCCTTAGTGATTTCTTCCCGTTCAAAGAGATTAGTGTGCCAGTAAATCATTAAGCCGGTGCTGCGCCCGACAAATAGCCTGTGTAAGGTAATTATCTGGTCATGAGCTAAAAAGAAAAAAATCATGTTTGTTTGTGATAAGCTAAGTGAGTTTTATCTGACTGTGCAGTGGAGCCCAGCACAAGTAGGGGAAAAAAGCGAGAGGACCTGACGAGGAGCACAAGTAAAGAACGGCTCCATCCTAAGATCGCTCCATCTATTACCCCATAGGTAATAATGAATATAGTATAAACCCTTTGTGTACTTTGTGAATATTTAAAATTGGTACCTTTATTGAAATACAAGCCAAACTACCGTATTCCTAGAACTTATAGGGTTTTGATCTCCCTAATTGTTCTATTACTATGTGACTATTGCATCAAAGTTGCTGAAAGATTAGATATTGGTGGACTAATGAAGCTAGTGTTTTAATTAAAATTTAAAGTGCGTTATTAAATTTAAAGTGATTTTTGATAGACATTCGACCACTAAAAAATGGCAATTCTGGCATTTAGATTTTTTGGTGGTGTTTATGGTGTTTATCGTATAGGTAAATCATTTTATATATCCATATATTGGAATTTTATGGTTTCTGAGCCCATTCCATACACCACCCCCAATGTGTGATATTCAGGTGCGTTATATGCTGGAAAGGTGATAATAAATGGGGTCTCCCGATCTGGACCCTCATCATCTATTAGCCAAAATGTAGTGTAACTACAAACAGCATTCCTCACTCTGGAGACCTCGCCTCATTCCTGTATTGTTTGAACACTTTCTGCCAGTTTCCCTTACAACTTAGACTATTAAGAAAAACAGAGTGCCGATTCAGAGACCCCCTCAACATAAACAAGTACAAGTAATGAACCCTACCTTATCTCCTTTGTTTCCGGATTCACCTTTAAGGCCAGGCAGCCCATTCGGACCCTGTAAGGCATGATATTTTTCAGTTTGCAAAGAGTAAAAAACCAAGCATAAAAAAAAATTCCAACAACCATGAAGACGGGAGATATTAGAGCATTATTGAAATTTTACCGTAGGGACTGACAATCCCTAAAATGTATGGGGAAAAAATGGTAGTGACACACAATAATTACTATTCATTAATGTCCTTACCTCTGGTCCTGGAGGTCCTGTTTGACCAGGTGGCCCTAACAATCCTGGTTCTCCCTAATGAAAAAAAGTATAATGTATAAATTGCATTCAAATTATGAAAGAGGGTTTCCTAGAAAGTATTTCAGTGCCTACTCACCGCAGGTCCAGGAATGCCTCTCATACCCACTGATCCCGGCTTCCCTGGTGATCCCTGTGGCCCCACTGGTCCAGTCTTTCCAGGTAGACCTTCAGTACCAGGCTCTCCCTGGTAAACATTTCAATATCAATTAATATAACCATTTACACTTTTTTTGTGTAAAGCATTTTGTTTTTGCTCGGTTATCTTCATACCTTAACTCCTTTTTCACCTTGTCGTCCTTCTTTGCCTGCTTGTCCAATTTGGCCCTTAAAAGAAATAAGAAGGCGTATAGATCCTGCATATTCTAGAAGAAACCTGCAACACCAACACTACAGACTCTGGAACTTACCCTTCTGCCTGGTGGACCAGTTGGTCCAGGTTCTCCTTGAGTTCCAGGTGGTCCCTAGAAAGAGTGAAGTGTGAGAATGTAACAATCACCTTTAAGGAAGACTTTTTCCTAAGGGTGGCCCTACACAAAGGCAAAAGTCATCCAAACCTGCCAAATTTACTGTGACAGGCCAACAAGTATTAGATGTTCAGCCAACGTTCGTTTGCCAGATGTATGTTCACGTCTACTAAGGTTCGACACTCATAGTCATACGTGAATAGAATTTGATTAAGCCAAGCATGGAATTAATTTTTTTAGGGGATATCCAGCTCTGGACTATCAGCATTGATTTCAGATGTAACGGCTTTGAATTTACCTCTTTCATTATTGGGTTTACCGATAGCTGCAACTGTGTATGGCAGGTGGCGCCATCTTTGAGGAGGAATGTTTTTTTTCTCTAGCAAGACGGCACCGCCGGCACCAGCGTACTAGGAGCTAGCGGAAGGTTCCCCCCCCCCCAAGATGTATATAATATTCATTATGTAAACTAGGGAGCGGGTCAGTGTGGGATCAGTGACCTGTCAGAAGCCATACAGATGAATAGCTAATCAGAGCACCACATGAAGACCCCCCACAGGCCGCCATGGAGCACGAGCATATCATTCATTAACTGAATCATTATAACAACTACAAGACGGATTTTATCACTAGGTATCATTGTAATAAGTATAACGGTGTCGACCTGACACTGTCTGTAGGTTACTGTGCACATTCCTGCTGACAGGTTCCCTTTAAAGGATATTTTATGGAAAAGACTAAAGCTAACCAGATACTTTAAAGAGAACCTGTCACCAGATCAAACGTGTTCAGTTTTGCTCGTTTTATTCCCGCCGCTCTCCTAAGTATTCAGTTTTTTGTTGTTTTTTAATCCGTCATACGGTTCCAGAGATATGGGCTGTAAGGGCTGTTTAACCACCACCTTACAGTTTATCCAGCACCTTACTGTTTAACCACCACATTATTGTACCATAATGGGATATATGTCTCAGTTCTGTTGGCAGCGCAGAATTTGTCCACTAATTGCCTTTACAGTCTGAGAATAATGAGGGAGAGAGAATGCTTTAAGGCATTATTATTACTTACTGCAAAGTCAAAAGTTTACATACATTTCATTAGTATTTGGCACCATTGCCCTTAAACTGAATGACATGGGTGAGACATTTGAGATCTCCTTCCACAAGATTCTCACAATAGTTGGTCAGAATTTGGGCCCATTCCTCCTGACAAAACTGGTGTAACTGATCCAGGTTTGTAGGTCACCTTGCTCGCATCAGCCTTTTCAGCTTTGCCCATAAATTTTCAATGGGATTGAGATCAGGGCTTTGTGATGGCCACTCCAAAACACTGACTAAGTTATCCTTAAGCCACTTTGTTACCATTTTGTCAGTATGCTTCAGGTCATTGTCTATTTGGAAGACACTTTTCCGCCCAAGCTTTAACTTCCTGGCTGATGTCTTCAAATGTTGCTTCAGTATTGCTCCATAATCTTCTATTCTCATAATGCCATCTGTTATGATACGGTGGTCTAGGAGCAACATGGAACGAGCTCTGAAGGAAGTGGTAACTGTACTGACCGCAGTCCCTAAGCTCAACACAACACTAGAAGTAGCCGTGGAATGCTCCTAACGCTCCCTAGGCATCTCGTCACAGCCTAAGAGCTAACTACCCCTAAAGAAAGAAGCAGGAAGGTTATCTTGCCTCAGAGAAAATCCCCAAAGGATAGATTAGCCCCCCACAAATAATGACTGTGAGTGGAGAGGGAAAAGACATAAACAGAATGAAACCAGGATGAGCACAGGAGGCCAGTCTAGCTAAATAGATAGGACAGGATGGAATACTGTGCGGTCAGTATAAAACACTACAAAAATCCACGCAGAGCTTACAAAAAATCTCCACACCTGACTAAAGGTGTGGAGGGCAAATCTGCCTCCCAGAGCTTCCAGTAAGACAGAATTAATTCACACTGATAAGCTGGACAAACATAGAAAGCACAGAATGGATAAGTCCACAATCTATGGACAGAAAAGAGCAAGCAAAAACTTAGCTTTGCTGAACTGGTCAGGATAACAGGGAACTCCAAAGAGATGTGAATCCAACCAGGAACCATTTACAAGTGGCACTGGCTGAAGAAAGAGCCAGGCCGAAATAGCCGAGCAGAAGAGACGATAAGTGGAGGCAGCTGATGACAGCTAACTCCAAGGAGCAGCCATACCACTAGAAACCACAAGAGGGAGCCCAAAAGCAGAATTCACAAAAGTGCCACTTACAACCACCGGAGGGAGCCCAAGAGCGGAATTCACAAAAGTACCCCCCCTTGAGGAGGGGTCACCGAACCCTCACCAGAGCCCCCAGGCTGATCAGGACGAGCCAAGTGAAAAGCACGAACCAAATCGGTGGCATGGACATCAGAGGCAACAACCCAAGAATTATCCTCCTGGCCATAACCCTTCCACTTGACAAGATACTGAAGCCTCCGCCTCGAAAAACGAGAATCCAAAATCTTCTCAACCTCATATTCCAACTCTCCCTCAACCAACACCGGGGCAGGAGGGTCAACCGAGGGAACAACGGGCACCACATATCTCCGCAACAAAGATCTATGGAAAACATTATGAATGGCAAAAGAGGCTGGAAGAGCCAAACGAAAAGACACCGGATTAATAATTTCAGAAATTTTATAAGGACCAATAAACCGAGGCTTAAACTTAGGAGAAGAAACCTTCATAGGAACATGACGAGAAGACAACCAAACCAAATCCCCCACACGAAGCCGGGGACCAACACGCCGACGGCGGTTAGCAAAACGTTGAGCCCTTTCCTGAGATAACATCAAATTGTCCACCACATGAGACCAAATCTGCTGCAGCCTGTCCACCACAGAATCAACACCAGGACAATCAGAAAGCTCAACCTGCCCAGAAGAAAAACGAGGATGAAAACCAAAATTACAAAAGAAAGGTGAAACCAAAGTAGCCGAACTAGCCCAATTATTAAGGGCAAACTCGGCCAACGGCAAGAAAGACACCCAATCATCCTGATCAGCAGACACAAAGCATCTCAAATAGGCCTCCAAGGTCTGATTAGTTCGCTCAGTTTGGCCATTAGTCTGAGGATGAAACGCCGAAGAAAAAGACAAATCAATGCCCATCCTAGCACAAAAGGCCCGCCAAAATCTAGAGACAAACTGAGAACCTCTGTCAGACACAATATTCTCCGGAATGCCATGCAAACGAACCACATGCTGAAAAAATAATGGAACCAGATCTGAGGAGGAAGGCAACTTAGGCAAAGGTACCAGATGGACCATTTTAGAGAACCGGTCACAAACAACCCAGATAACAGACATCTTGTGGGAAACAGGAAGATCCGAAATAAAATCCATGGAAATATGCGTCCAGGGCCTCTCAGGGACCGGCAAAGGCTAAAGCAACCCACTAGTGCGGGAACAGCAAGGCTTGGCCCGGGCGCAAGTCCCACAGGACTGCACAAAAGCACGCACATCGCGAGACAAGGAAGGCCACCAAAAGGACCTAGCAACCAAATCTCTGGTACCAAAAATCCCAGGATGACCAGCCAACACTGAACAATGAACCTCAGAAATTACCTTACTTGTCCATCTATCAGGAACAAACAGCTTCCCCACTGGACAGCGGTCAGGCCTATCAGCCTGAAATTCCTGAAGCACCCGCCGCAAATCAGGGGAGATAGCAGAAAGAATCACCCCCTCCTTAAGAATGCCAACCGCCTCAAGGACTCCAGGAGAATCAGGCGAAAAACTCCTAGAGAGGGCATCAGCCTTAACATTCTTAGATCCCGGAAGATACGAGACCACAAAATCAAAACGGGAGAAAAACAGGGACCATCGAGCCTGTCTAGGATTCAGCCGCTTGGCCGACTCGAGGTAAATCATATTCTTATGATCGGTCAGGACCACAACACGGTGTTTAGCTCCCTCAAGCCAATGTCGCCACTCCTCAAACGCCCACTTCATAGCCAACAACTCCCGATTGCCGACATCATAATTGCGTTCCGCAGGCAAAAACTTTCTGGAAAAAGCACACGGTTTCATCAAAGAACCATCAGACTCCCTCTGAGACAAAACGGCCCCTGCCCCAATCTCAGAAGCGTCGATGTGGAGGAAGGGAACTGGACTTGGGCTGATCAAATACATCCTGGAAATCCGACAAAAACTCAGGGACCTCAGAAGAGGGGGAAGAGGAAATTGACATCAAAGGAACGTCACTATGTACTCCTCGACAAACCCAACTAGTCACCGACATAGTTTTCCAATCCAGCACCGGATTATGTTCCTGTAACCATGGAAATCCCAGCACAACAACATCATGCAGGTTATGCAACACCAGAAAACGGCAATCTTCCTGATGTGCAGGAGCCATGTACATAGTCATCTGTGTCCAGTACTGAGGTTTATCCTTAGCCAAGGGTGTAGCATCAATGCCCCTCAAAGGAATAGGGCTCTGCAAAGGCTGCAAGGAAAAACCATTGCGCCTGGCGAATTCTAAGTCCATTAAGTTCAGGGCAGCGCCTGAATCCACAAATGCCATGACAGAAAAGGATGACAATGAGCAAATCAGGGTCACAGATAAGAGAAATTTAGGCTGTATAGTACTAATGGTAACAGACCTAGCGACTCTCTTAGTACGCTTAGGGCAATCAGAGATAACATGAGCCAAATCACAACAGTAAAAACACAGCCTATTCTGACGTCTGAATTCCTGCCGTTCTATTCTAGTCAAAATCCTATCACATTGCATAGGTTCAGGACTATGCTCAGAGGATACTGCCATATGGTGCACAGCTTTGCGCTCGCGCAGACGCCGATCAATCTGAATGGCTAGAGACATAGATTCGCTCAAACCGGCAGGCGTAGGAAAGCCCACCATAACATCTTTAAGGGTTTCAGAAAGACCTTTTCTGAAAATAGCAGCCAGAGCCTCTTCATTCCATTTAGTGAGCACAGACCATTTTCTAAATTTCTGGCAGTATAACTCTGCCGCTTCCTGACCTTGACACAAGGCCAACAGGGTTTTTTCTGCATGATCCACAGAATTAGGTTCCTCATACAATAATCCGAGCGCTTGAAAAAATGCATCTACATTCAATAATGCCGGATCCCCTGTTTCAAGAGAAAAAGCCCAGTCTTGAGGGTCACCACGCAGCAAGGATATGATGATTTTCACCTGCTGAATGGGATCACCAGAAGAACGGGGTTTCAAAGCAAAAAACAATTTGCAGTTATTTTTAAAGTTCAAAAACTTGGATCTGTCCCCAAAAAACAAATCAGGAGTAGGAATTCTGGGCTCTAAAGCCGGAGTCTGGACAACATAGTCCTGGATACTCTGTACTCTTGCAGCAAGTTGATCCACACGAGAAAACAAACCCTGAACATCCATGCCAAAACATATATCCTGAACCACCCAGATATCAAGAGGAAAAAAAAAAAGACAAACCAAAGCACAGAAAAAAAAATGGTTCAGAACTTTCTTTTCCTTCTTTTGAGATACATTTAATTCATTTTTGGTCACTTGTACAGTTATGATCTGGTGGTTTAGGAACAACATGAGACAAGCTCTGAAGGAGGTGGTATCTGTACTGACCGCAAACCCTGAACCTAGCAGCGCAACTAAAAATAGCCGTGGGGGTACCTGACGCTCCCTAGACACCTCGGCACAGCCAAAGATCTAACTTCCCCTAAAGATGGAAACAGGAAACCTATCTTGCCTCAGAGAAAATCCCCAAAGGAAAGATAGCCCCCCACATATATTGACGGAGAGAGGAGGGGAAAATAACATACACAGAAATGAAATCAGATTTTAGCATAGGAGGCCAGTCTAGCTTGATAGATAGGACAGGAAAGGATACTGTGCGGTCAGTATAAAAACTACAAAACAATCCACACAGAGTTTACAAAATCTCCACACCTGACTAAAGGTGTGGAGGGTAAATCTGCTTCCCAGAGCTTCCAGCTAACAGAAAAAATCCATACTGACAAGCTGGACAAATATAGAATGCACAGAACAATAAGTCCACAACATGTGGACTGAAATGAGCAAAGCCAGAACTTAACTTTGCAGAACTGGTCAGGAAACCAGGAGAATCCAAGCAGAGATGTGAATCCAGCCAGGAAACATTGACAAGTGGCACAGGCTGAAGAAAGAGCCAGACTTAAATAGCGGACGATAAGTGGAGGCAGCTGATGACAGCTAACTCCGAGGAGCAGCCATACCACTAGAAACGACAAGAGGGAGCCCTAGAGCAGAACTCACAAAAGTGCCACTTACAACCACCGGAGGGAGCCCAAGAGCGGAATTCACAACACACCACACAGGAAAGCTGACAGATCCTTTATATACTACACCACACAGGAGAGCTGACAGATCCTCTATATACTACACCACACAGGAGAGCTGACATATCCTCTATATACTACACCACACAAGAGAGCTGACAGATCCTCTATATACTACACCACACAGGAGAGCTGACAGATCCTCTATATACTACACCACCCAGGGGAGCTGACAGATCTTCTATATACTACACCACACAGGGGAGTTGACAGATCCTCTATATACTACATCACACAGGAAAGCTGACAGATCCTCTATATACTACACCACACAGGAGAGCTGACAGATCCTTTACATACTACACCACACAGGAGAGCTGACAGATGCTCTATATACTACACCACACGGGAGGGCTGACAGATCCTCTATATACTACACCACATAGAAGAGCTGACAGATCCTCTATATACTACACCACACGGGAGAGCTGACAGATCCTCTATATACTACACCACACGGGAGAGCTGACAGATCCTCTATATACTACACCACATAGAATTGCTGACAGATCCTCTATATACTACACCACACAGGAGGGCTGACAGATCCTCTGTATACTGTACCACATAGAAGAGCTGACAGATCCTCTATATACTACACCACACGGGAGGGCTGACAGATCCTCTATATACTACACCACACAAGAGAGCTGACAGATCCTCTATATACTACACCACATAGAAGAGCTGACAGATCCTCTATATACTACACCACACAGGAGAGCTGACAGATCCTCTATATACTACACCACACAGGAGAGCTGACAGATCCTCTATATAGTACACCACACGAGAGAGCTGACAGATCCTCTATATGCTACACCACACAGGGGAGCTGACAGATCCTCTATATACTACACCACACGGGAGAGCTGACAGATCCTCTGTATACTACACCACACAGGAGAGCTGACAGATCCTCTATATGCTACACCACACAGGGGAGCTGACAGATCCTCTATATACTACACCACACAGGAGAGCTGACAGAGCCTCTATATACTACACAACACAGGAGAGCTGACAGATCCTCTATATAGTACACCACACGAGAGAGCTGACAGATCCTCTATATGCTACACCACACAGGTGAGCTGACAGATCCTCTATATACTACACCACACGGGAGAGCTGACAGATCCTCTATATACTGCACCACATAGAAGAGCTGACAGATCCTCTATATACCACACCACAAAGGAGAGCTGACAGATCCTCTATATACTACACCACACGGGAGAGCTGACAGATCCTCTATATAGTACACCACACAGGAGAACTGACAGATCCTCTATATACTACACCACACGGGAGAGCTGACAGATCCTCTATATACTACACCACACGGGAGAGCTGACAGATCCTCTATATACTACACCACACGGGAGAGCTGACAGATCCTCTATATAGTACACCACATGGGAGAGCTGACAGATCCTCTATATACTACACCACACAGGGGAGCTGACAGATCCTCTATATACTACAGCACACAGGGGAGCTGACAGATCCTCTATATAGTACACCACACAGGAGAACTGACAGATCCTCTATATACTACACCACACAGGAGAGCTGACAGATCCTCTATATACTACACCACACAGGAGAGCTGACGGATCCTCTATATACTACATCACACGGGAGAGCTGACGGATCCTCTATATACTACACCACACGGGAGAGCTGACAGATCCGCTATATACTACACCACACGGGAGAGCTGACAGATCCTCTATATACTACACCACACAGGAGAGCTGACAGATCCTCTATATACTACACCACACAGGATAACTGACAGATCCTCTATATACTACACCACACGGGAGAGCTGACAGATCCGCTATATACTACACCACACGGGAGAGCTGACAGGTCCTCTATATACTACACCACACAGGAGAGCTGACAGATCATCTATATACTACACCACACGGGAGAGCTGACAGATCCTCTATATACTACACCACACAGGAGAGCTGACAGATCCTCTATATACTACACCACAGGGGAGAGCTGACAGATCCTCTATATGCTACACCACACGGGAGAGCTGACAGAACCTCTATATACTACACCACACGGGAGAGCTGACAGATCCTCTATATACTACACCACACGGGAGAGCTGACAGATCCTCTATATACTACACCACACAGGAGGGCTGACAGATCCTCTGTATACTGTACCACATAGAAGAGCTGACAGATCCTCTATATACTACACCACACGGGAGAGCTGACAGATCCTCTATATACTACACCACACGGGAGAGCTGACAGATCCTCTATATACTACACCACACGGGAGAGCTGACAGATCCTCTATATACTACACCACACGGGAGAGCTGACAGATCCTCTATATACTACACCACACAGGAGGGCTGACAGATCCTCTGTATACTGTACCACATAGAAGAGCTGACAGATCCTCTATATACTACACCACACAGGAGAGCTGACAGATCCTCTATATACTACACCACACAGGAAAGCTGACAGATCCTCTATATATTACACTACACAGGAGAGCTGACAGATCCTCTATATACTACATCACACAGGAGAGCTGACAGATCCTCTATATACTACACCACACAGGAGAGCTGACAGATCCTCTATATACTACACCACACGGGAGAGCTGACAGATCCTCTATATAGTACACCACACAGGAGAACTGACAGATCCTCTATATACTACACCACACAGGAGAGCTGACAGATCCTCTATATACTACACCACATAGGAGAGCTGACAGATCCTCTATATACTATACCACACAGGAGAGCTGACAGATCCTCTATATACTACACCACACGGGAGAGCTGACAGATCCTCTATATACTACACCACACGGGAGAGCTGACAGATCCTCTATATACTACACCACACGGGAGAGCTGACAGATCCTCTATATACTACACCACACAGGAGAGCTGACAGATCCTCTATATACTACACCACACAGGACAGATCCTCTATATACTACACCACACAGGAGAGCTGACAGATCCTCTATATACTACACCACACGGGAGAGCTGACAGATCCTCTATATACTGCACCACATAGGAGAGCTGACAGATCCTCTATATACTACACCACACAGGAGAGCTGACAGATCCTCTATATACTACACCACACATTAGAGCTGACAGATCCTCTATATACTACACCACACAGGAGAGCTGACAGATCCTCTATATACTACACCACACAGGAGAGCTGACAGATCCTCTATATACTACACCACACAGGAGAGCTGACAGATCCTCTATATACTACACCACACAGGAGAGCTGACAGATCCTCTATATACTACACCACACAGGAGAGCTGACAGATCCTCTATACACTACACCACATAGAAGAGCTGACAGATCCTCTATATACTACACCACACAGGAGAGCTGACAGATCCTCTGTATACTACACCACACAGGAGAGCTGACAGATCCTCTATATACTACACCACACAGGAGAGCTGACAGATCCTCTATATACTACACCACACAGGAGAGCTGACAGATCCTCTATATACTGCACCACATGGGAGAGCTGACAGATCCTTTATATACTACACCACACGGGAGAGCTGACAGATCCTCTATATACTACACCACACAGGAGAGCTGACAGATCCTCTATATGCTACACCACACAGGAGAGCTGACAGATCCTCTGTATACTACACCACACAGGAAAGCTGACAGATCCTCTATATACTACACCACACAGGAGAGCTGACAGAGCCTCTATATACTACACAACACAGGAGAGCTGACAGATCCTCTATATAGTACACCACACGAGAGAGCTGACAGATCCTCTATATGCTACACCACACAGGTGAGCTGACAGATCCTCTATATACTACACCACACGGGAGAGCTGACAGATCCTCTATATACTGCACCACATAGAAGAGCTGACAGATCCTCTATATACCACACCACAAAGGAGAGCTGACAGATCCTCTATATACTACACCACACGGGAGAGCTGACAGATCCTCTATATAGTACACCACACAGGAGAACTGACAGATCCTCTATATACTACACCACACGGGAGAGCTGACAGATCCTCTATATACTACACCACACGGGAGAGCTGACAGATCCTCTATATACTACACCACACGGGAGAGCTGACAGATCCTCTATATAGTACACCACATGGGAGAGCTGACAGATCCTCTATATACTACACCACACAGGGGAGCTGACAGATCCTCTATATACTACAGCACACAGGGGAGCTGACAGATCCTCTATATAGTACACCACACAGGAGAACTGACAGATCCTCTATATACTACACCACACAGGAGAGCTGACAGATCCTCTATATACTACACCACACAGGAGAGCTGACGGATCCTCTATATACTACATCACACGGGAGAGCTGACGGATCCTCTATATACTACACCACACGGGAGAGCTGACAGATCCGCTATATACTACACCACACGGGAGAGCTGACAGATCCTCTATATACTACACCACACAGGAGAGCTGACAGATCCTCTATATACTACACCACACAGGATAACTGACAGATCCTCTATATACTACACCACACGGGAGAGCTGACAGATCCGCTATATACTACACCACACGGGAGAGCTGACAGGTCCTCTATATACTACACCACACAGGAGAGCTGACAGATCATCTATATACTACACCACACGGGAGAGCTGACAGATCCTCTATATACTACACCACACAGGAGAGCTGACAGATCCTCTATATACTACACCACAGGGGAGAGCTGACAGATCCTCTATATGCTACACCACACGGGAGAGCTGACAGAACCTCTATATACTACACCACACGGGAGAGCTGACAGATCCTCTATATACTACACCACACGGGAGAGCTGACAGATCCTCTATATACTACACCACACAGGAGGGCTGACAGATCCTCTGTATACTGTACCACATAGAAGAGCTGACAGATCCTCTATATACTACACCACACGGGAGAGCTGACAGATCCTCTATATACTACACCACACGGGAGAGCTGACAGATCCTCTATATACTACACCACACGGGAGAGCTGACAGATCCTCTATATACTACACCACACGGGAGAGCTGACAGATCCTCTATATAGTACACCACACAGGAGAACTGACAGATCCTCTATATACTACACCACACAGGAGAGCTGACAGATCCTCTATATACTACACCACATAGGAGAGCTGACAGATCCTCTATATACTATACCACACAGGAGAGCTGACAGATCCTCTATATACTACACCACACGGGAGAGCTGACAGATCCTCTATATACTACACCACACGGGAGAGCTGACAGATCCTCTATATACTACACCACACGGGAGAGCTGACAGATCCTCTATATACTACACCACACAGGAGAGCTGACAGATCCTCTATATACTACACCACACAGGACAGATCCTCTATATACTACACCACACAGGAGAGCTGACAGATCCTCTATATACTACACCACACGGGAGAGCTGACAGATCCTCTATATACTGCACCACATAGGAGAGCTGACAGATCCTCTATATACTACACCACACAGGAGAGCTGACAGATCCTCTATATACTACACCACACATTAGAGCTGACAGATCCTCTATATACTACACCACACAGGAGAGCTGACAGATCCTCTATATACTACACCACACAGGAGAGCTGACAGATCCTCTATATACTACACCACACAGGAGAGCTGACAGATCCTCTATATACTACACCACACAGGAGAGCTGACAGATCCTCTATATACTACACCACACAGGAGAGCTGACAGATCCTCTATATACTACACCACACATTAGAGCTGACAGATCCTCTATATACTACACCACACAGGAGAGCTGACAGATCCTCTATATACTACACCACACAGGAGAGCTGACAGATCCTCTATATACTACACCACACAGGAGAGCTGACAGATCCTCTATATACTACACCACACAGGAGAGCTGACAGATCCTCTATATACTGCACCACATGGGAGAGCTGACAGATCCTCTATATACTACACCACACAGGAGAGCTGACAGATCCTCTATATAGTACACCACACAGGGGAGCTGACAGATCCTCTATATAGTACACCACACAGGGGAGCTGACAGATCCTCTATATACTACACCACACAGGAGAGCTGACAGATCCTCTATATACTACACCACACGGGAGAGCTGACAGATCCTCTATATACTACACCCCACAGGAGAGCTGACAGATCCTCTATATACTACACCACACAGGAGAACTGACAGATCCTCTATATACTACACCACACAGGAGAGCTGACAGATCGTCTATATACTACACCACACAGGAGAGCTGACAGATCCTCTGTATACTACACCACACAGGAGAGCTGACAGATCCTCTATATACTACACCACACAGGAGAGCTGACAGATCCTCTATATACTACACCACACAGGAGAGCTGACAGATCCTCTATATACTGCACCACATGGGAGAGCTGACAGATCCTTTATATACTACACCACACGGGAGAGCTGACAGATCCTCTATATACTACACCACACAGGAGAGCTGACAGATCCTCTATATGCTACACCACACAGGAGAGCTGACAGATCCTCTGTATACTACACCACACAGGAAAGCTGACAGATCCTCTATATACTACACCACACAGGAGAGCTGACAGATCCTCTATATACTACACCACACAGGAGAGCTGACAGATCCTCTATATACTACACCACACAGGAGAGCTGACAGATCCTCTATATACTGCACCACACGGGAGAGCTGACAGATCCTCTATATACTACACCACACAGGAGAGCTGACAGATCCTCTATATACTGCACCACATGGGAGAGCTGACAGATCCTCTATATACTACACCACACAGGAGAGCTGACAGATCCTCTATATAGTACACCACACAGGGGAGCTGACAGATCCTCTATATACTACACCACACAGGGGAGCTGACAGATCCTCTATATACTACACCACACAGGAGAGCTGACAGATCCTCTATATACTACACCACACAGGGGAGCTGACAGATCCTCTATATAATTCACCACACAGAGGAGCTGACAATTGGCTAATTTGTGCCTTAAGTGCCTCAATTTTAGAAGTATATTCTATATATGGCAGTAAAGTCTTTCAAAGTCCATATATTCAATGTAGGAGGTGGTGATCAGTATATGTTTCCTTATATGTACATGTAGCCTTCCTAGTCATCTTGTCCATTGTGTCAGTCCGTGAAAATCGGATCGTACTCGGATATCATCCGAGTGCAGTTCGATTTTTCCACGCAATAATTGACTTGCATGACCGCGTGCGGTCTGAATATCGTATCCATCTCGAGCATGCTGCGACTTTTTCCTCGGACAGAGGAAAAAAGTCGGATATGTGCATGGCTCCATAGAATAATATTAGTGCATGTGCGATATGATGTTTTGTCGGTTTGCTCTTGGACCAAATATACGGTCATCTGCATGAGCTCTTAAAAAAAGGACTACATTTATGTACAAGGAAGAAGGTGCCATATCTCAGGAATGGAGAGGTGCAGGAACAAAAAAAAAAACGCCAGATTCAAGTGATTGGTCCTCTTTAAGACTTTACTTATGTAGTAAATCATATTGTACTCATGTGTATCAGTCCAAAGACTGAATGTATCATGCAGACTATCCACTGTTCTACTGACCCCAACCTACAGCACTGTATGTCCTGATGGTTGTGGAAGAGAAATTCATTAGAACCCTGCTGGTTCTACTGTTTTTCACTTTTTAAAAAAACAATTCAATGTGTCTGATACTTACCGGATTACCAGACTCTCCAGCATCTCCCTTTTCTCCTGGTACTCCATCAATTCCCTAAAAATAAGGTCAATGTTAATTAAAACTAACATTTATTACCCATATTTTATATCCAAAAATGACTTAATAAAGATTTAATAGTTTCTTACCGGAACTCCAGCTTCTCCACGTGGTCCAGGGTCTCCAGGAAAACCAATTGGACCCTGCAATGGATTATTTCCATGAGCTTTCCATGACAAAAATTAAGATTGCATCTGAGAAACAATACTTCTTCACATAGGTTATGGCAATTTCTTTGACTATTGTGGTCATACCAAATCAATCTTGAGTACAACCAAAGGCGTTGGGTGGTCTTGTCAAGTTATATAGACCTAAAGGGGTTTAAGACAATGTGTGTACCACCCCAGGCGTTCCCATTGAGGTCTTCATGATTTACCACTCTACGTTCTTTTACAATACTATCACAATCACGCTATGCTTTCTTAGAACTTCTCACCATGTTTCCTTTTGGCCCATCTTCTCCTGGTCGTCCCTTTTTTCCAGGTGTTCCAGCCGAGCCTGATGTTCCTGATTCTCCCTTTTCACCGCCATCACCTTTGCCTCCCTAGAAAGAGATCCCAACTTGTAATAAGTATACCTAGATTCTTGAGATGAGGCATGTGATGTCTTCAGAAGTCACTGACAAATAACATTATTTGTATTCTCAAAAGTTTTACGTTCATCTACCCCGATCTTTCATTTATCATCTGGCTCTGCTATGAACTTCCTTTCCACATGACCAGATATGTGGAAATGGTTTGCAAATGTTCTATAAATGGAAGGAGATGTGACAATGCGTTAAGATTGGTTGGCTCTTAACTAACTTATGGGTAACCCAACTTTATAGACAATAGATTACTAGGTTGACTGTAATACTATGGGCTGAGCTGGTCATCGATGAGAATCTATGTATGACTGGATTAGTTATCTTCTTCATTACTTACTGGGGGTCCTGGTTCTCCTGGTTCTCCTGGATCCCCAGCTTCTCCAGCCTCTCCCTGTAAACGTAGTATGACTTGTTAGGTAACATGTATTGTAAAATATCTCATATTTCTAAACAATAAACTCAAATAATAATCCTTTCATAAATACTTCCAACTACCAACCATTGCAGATTTTCTTCCACAATATTTTTTCATAAATTCATCTAAACAATCGAGAAATGTTTCCAATGATAACCTCTAGCTCACCTTTTCTCCCACAGCTCCTGGCTGTCCCAAACCTCCTGGATTTCCTGAGGGACCCTAAGAAAACAGAAAGAAGGTGCTTAGAACTGGACTAATTATGTTTTGTAGTTTCCTATGAAGCTTAAAAAATACTTACATCACCACCGCTCGGTCCCATAGGACCTCTTGGACCTCCAGTGCCAGGTGGGCCCTGCAATATTAAATTTAAGTTAAACCTTTATTAGTTCTTCAGAAAGGTTCACGGATAATATTTGTTTAATTCAAAATACCATTGGTCCAACATGGCCACTTTCTCCTTTCTCTCCTGGAGGTCCAGGCATACCCTAAAAGGAAAAGATACATATATTATATTGAAATACTTGCATAGTTTACACCATAAATCATTAATTCTTTTTAAAGAACCCTTAATGGCCACTATGGACATGTCCACTTACATATACGGTAGAATAAAGAGGTTGTTTGGTTTGGACATATCCTTTTTAGATAGAAGTTTCACCAAGGTAAAGCCGAAAGTGGAGGCAAGGGGTGTATATTTTACTAGGTAAATTAAGCATTGATTACAGAGCATGGATGTCCATTCTTATCACCTGGTCCTGGGCAACACTAAAGAGTTGAGGGTCATTAAGACCATTATGTCGTCCCCTAAGACCCACATGGGTCAAGGTAACTATGCTATGTAGTGTTAGATGTGGTGATAGGCCTTAGCTCTAGTATATGACATTTTGGATGACCATGTCCAGTGGTGTCCATATATGGTGGACATAGATTCAATGTCCACCGCAAAATGATGCAGGGTTTTGCCACCCAGAACTGATGGACCTAGTGTATGTTTCCATCTTCACACCCTTTTCTTTGGGTCATTTCCCCAGTAATGTAGTTTCTTGAAAGGAAGAGAGTCCTGCACAGATTCTCGCCACCTAATAGCAAACAGATCGGACAAACCAAAAGTTGGCAACCCCTCCCTCCATAGCAGCTCTATGCTCTTGACTGTGTCCATACTAATGTCATCACAAACAATAGGGAGTTCACTTTCAAGAAACGAACAAAGTTCAGGATTAACCTACCTGCAGTCCCCTTGGTCCTCCTACGCCAGGAAACCCTCTTAGACCTTCATCTCCCTTTTGTCCTTGCATTCCTGATTGACCTCTCCGCCCTGGCTCTCCATCTTGTCCCTATGCAAATCAAGAAGCTGATGAATAAATCTTCATTTTCAGATCCTCATATTTGGGAAAAAGATATGAATTAGGAATAAGGAACGTGCACGACTGACGACAAGAACATAACACTTACTGCTTGACCAGGGTGTCCTATTGGACCTTGGATGCCAGTGGCTCCTGGTGGTCCCTGAAGACAAAATATGAAAAGATAGATATATAATGTTTGTAGATTGATAATGTTCAGTGTTCTTTTTGTGCAGTTCCTTCATTTTACAGTCTAACAATGGCCATACACATTAAATAGTAGTCTGCCGATCCCCCCATACACATACTCGATGGTGTCAGATGTCATCTAAATGAAGACACGAGAGTAAGTGGTTTACCTCTCCTGGGTACAAAAGGATCAGGTATTGAAGTTTTACATGCCTGATCTTTCTTTCAGTCGGACAAGTATTAGAAGGCACCCATCAACATTAGATAGTAGGCCATTCTGTGATCGGCCAAATGTGCATGAGTTCTCAGTCTGAAGAGGGGCATAAGCCACCACCAGACACCTTAGATCAGGCTTGATCAATATATCTGAAGCTGTTTTCTCTGAAACTCACCTAGTGAATGTGGGATAAGCACATGTTAGATAGTTGTCTGGTACGACTGAGATCAGAAGGTCCAGAGCTGACCGTAATCTAATGTTTATGTCCAGCTTAACGATTTATGAATTTTGTTCTTACTTCTCTTCTCTCACTGTAGCCCTCATCCACAGTATAGACACATTAGTACTTACTTTGTCTCCCTTGTCACCTTTACTTCCTTTCTGTCCAGGGCCGCCCACTTCTCCCTAACAAAAATAATATTCCAATAAAACATTAAGAATCTCTTTTTATACAATTGTACAATAAAATTGGTAAGTCAAATAATACCTTATCTCCGTCATCTCCAGCAGGTCCTGCTGGTCCAGCAGGTCCTGGTGGTCCTAAACTTCCCTGTGAACCATCCTGGCCAGCTCCACCCATAGGTCCTTTTTCACCCTATATAGCCATAAAATAATGTTAGAAAAAAATACTACACAAGAAACAAATAAAAATCATATTATTAACAACTGTGGGATTAGAAAATGTGGGCTTAAGGTGCTCCCACCGGACAAATGTGGCGAGTAGGAATCCACCCATGAATGACTTAGCCGTTGTGCACCCTCCTCCAACATTTCCATGAGATATAATGCTAGTAGTTTTATTAAATATTGTGACGCAAACATTTTTTCAAAGAACCAAAAAATCGGTCACATTGCTAAGCACAAGTCTAACTTTATTGTCGATTCTTAATGGCATATTGTAGCAATGGCAATAAAGTACAGTCATGGCCAAAAATTTTGAGAATGACACCAAAATTATATTTTCACATGATCTGCTGCCCTCTGGTTTTTATTAGTGTTTGTCTGATGTTTCTATCACATACAGAAATATAATTGCAATCATATTATGAGAACCAATAGGTTATATTGACGGTTAGAATGAGTTAATGCAGCAAGTCAATATTTGCAGTGTTGACCCTTCTTCTTCAAGACCTCTGCAATTCTCCCTGGCATGCTCTCAATCAACTTCTGGACCAAATCCTGACTGATAGCAGTCCATTCTTGCATAATCAATGCTTGCATTTTGCCAGAATTTGTTGGTTTTTGTTTGTCCACCCGTCTCTTGATGATTGACCATAAGTTTTCAATGTGATTAAGATCTGGGGAGTTTCCAAGCCATGGACCCAAAATCTCTATGTTTTGTTCCATGAGCCATTCAGTTATCACCTTTGCTTTATGGCAAGGTGCTCCATCATGCTGGAAAAGGCATTGTTGGGCGCCAAACTGCTCTTGGACAGTTGGGAGAAGTTGCTCTTGGAGGACATTCTGGTACCATTCTTTATTCATGGCTGTGTTTTTAGGCAAGACTGTGAGTGAGCCGATTCCCTTGACTGAGAAGCAACCCCACACATGAATGGTTTCAGGATGCTTTACAGTTGGCATGAGACAAGACTGGTGGTATCGCTCACCTCTTCTTCTCCGAATAAGCTGTTTTCCAGATGTCCCAAACAATCGAAAAGGGGATTCATCAGAGAAAATGACTTTGACCCAGTCCTCAGCAGTCCACTTCCTGTACCTTTTGCAGAATATCAGTCGGTCTCTGATGTTTTTTCTGGAGAGAAGTGGCTTCTTTGCTGCCCTCCTTGAAACCAGGCCTTGCTCAAAGAGTCTCCGCCTCACAGTGCGTGCAGAAGCACTCACACCAGCCTGCTGCCATTCCTGAGCAAGCTCGGCACTGCTGGTAGTCCGATCCCGCAGCTGAAACAGTTTTAAGATACGGTCCTGGCGCTTGCTGGTCTTTCTTGGGCGCCCTGGAGCCTTTTTGACAGCAATGGAAGCTCTCTCCTTGAAGTTCTTGATGATGCGATAGATTGTTGACTGAGGTGCAATCTTTGTAGCTGCGATACTCTTCCCTGTTAGGCCATTTTTGTGCAGTGCAATGATGGCTGCACGTGTTGCTTTAGAGATAACCATGGTTAATTGAAGAGAAACAATGATACCAAGCACCAGCCTCCTTTTAAAGTGTCCAGTGATGTCATTCTTACTTAATCATGACTGATTGATCGCCAGCCCTGTCCTCATCAACACCCACACCTGTGTTAATGGATCAATCACTAAAACGATGTTAGCTGCTCCTTTTAAGGCAGGACTGCAATGATGTTGAAATGTGTTTTGGGAGTTAAAGTTCATTTTCTGGGTAAATATTGACTTACTTACAGTAATTGCTGTTAAGCTGATCACTCTGACATTCAGGAGTATATGCAAATTGCCATTAGAAAAAATGAAGCAGAAGACTTTGGAAAAATTAATATTTGTCTCATTCTCAACATTTTTGGCCATGACTGTATGTTTTACAAATCACATTATCTGCATGACTATTGTTAATATACACTGCAGGGTGAAAACAAAGTTTATTTCTTTAATTATTGAATCTTTCTTCATCTCCTTTTGCCCCTTTGAGCATCCAACCTAACAGAGCTGAATGTGCAATCCTATTGTTATCTGCTAATATGACATTTCTCAGCAGCACCCTGCTTCTCTTTCGTACTGCAGGTCCATCCCTCTTCTCTCCTGTGTGAATCCTGATAGATCTCATTATGGACAATTTTTATTTATATGGATGAGGTGAGTATCGATAATTTTGAATGTGGTGACTGTGAATGTAGTGACTGTTTAACCAACATTTTTTAGTGTTTACAAACTCCATATTTTATATGCAGGCTGGGACTGGCACACGGGGGGAACAGGAGAATCCTCTGGTAGGCCCCTGTGAACAAATGCGAATAAGTAGTGCTATTACACTTCATTCACATTCATGTTTTATTCTGACAGTAATTAGGTGGTTTGCATATGCTCTACTGACAGCACTACTGGAAGATGGATCCCTCGGCAAAGAAGTGTAAAGAGAGCCCAGTTGGATGATCATTAGGGGTAACATCTGAAAATCAGTGCAGAATTAAACATGGGTTGAATTGGAAAAAATGATTAATTTTGTATTTACAGAAAATTGAGAACACGTTATGATTTTGGGAATAACCTTTTAAGTTATAGTATTGGAAACTCCAAACCAATAACTCGATAACATGTGTGCTGGAGTGAGGGTTTCACTGCTTTTCACGGTTTTGATTGTTCAAAACATGAAGACTGCATGAATAAAAAGGGGACTGAACAGAATTAGAAAATGGCTGCTTTCTTACAACACAGCACCACACCTGACCACAGGTTGCATGCGGTATTGCAGCTAAGTCATATGCAGTTCAATAGAAATGAGCTGCAACACTACACTAGACACATGCACAGTTGCACTTTTTCTAAAAGCAGACGTGTTTTTCTAACACTTTTCAGTTAATTTTAATATTTTATATTTAATTAATTCTAACACCATAGTCCTCTGTTATCTATGTATGATACTGTGTGACTATTGAGGCTGTGATATTGTAAGTAATGTCGGGCTGCGTGTGACTATTCAGATGGACCACTTGGGCACAATGTTAGGAAGATGTCCTGCGGACTTGTGGTTAATAAGGATATCATCTTATTATGTGACCTACCGGATTGCCTTTCTCACCAGCAGGTCCCTGTGGTCCTTGTGATCCAGGGCGTCCTGGAAGACCGATTCCACCTGCTGGCCCAGACGGACCCCTCTCTCCACCTGGTCCCTGAGAAAGGCAAGATTTTACATAAGGTCAAGGGACTACCGTCTGTACGGATGAGTAGGCATAAAGAAGAGACACTTACTATAGCACCCGGTGAACCCACAGGCCCTTCTCCTCCTTTTAAACCAGGTTGACCCTACAAGGAAAAAAGCACAAATAAATTTAGACTACTGGGTACAATTTTGATCTTCGGTGTGGAAGAAGAACATAGCTGAACTAGAACGGGTGCAGAAAAGAGCAACCAAGGTTATTAAAGGGAATGGGCGACTGCAGGAACAAGACGAGTTTTTAAGATTGGGGTTATTCAGTTTGAAAAAAGTGTAAGAGCAGTGAGGCTTTGGAACTCTCTGCCACATGATATTGTAATGGATGATTCACTAAAAAAGTTCAAGGATAGCCTGGATGCTTTTAATATTACAGATTATGAGTACTATATTCTGTGACGGGGCGTTGATCCTGGGAACTGATTGCCATACGTAGGGTTGGGAAGAAATTTTTCATTGAATATGGAGAAATTAGCATCTGCCTCTTAACGTTTTTGCCTTCCTCTGGATCAACATGTTAGGTGATAGCATAAGAAGGACTTATGTGTATTTTCAATCTTAAAACTATGGAGCAATGAATAAAACAGAGCTTTATTGTAATATATTTTATGTATAGTGACGAGAGATAACATGAGACAATAAGTAGAATAAACTTGAGCTGAATGAGTGACAGGCACAGAAAGACAGAGGACCCGGCCCTTGAGGGCTTATAATTTGCATGGGAAAATGGGAGGACACAGTAGATGATGGCACAAGCTGACTACATGGCTTCGTGAAAGCAGGGCTGGTGGGATAAAGTCTGATCTCATGGTGAGTTCAAGAGAATGGGTGATGTACATGGAAAATTCTGGAGGTAATACTGTGAGGAGCAGTGATTATTATTATGTGTGGGGACAAAGCATAAAGTGGTTCCAGTTAATCTTGGTGAAAGGCAGAGGGTAAAAGAGGGGAGAGATGGTTTTATTATACAGCAAAGTTAAAGGTCCCCATACACATTTGATGAAAGGCATCTGAACTACTAATTCTGATGGAGCCAGCTGACCATCTGATAAAAACGGGGGTCTCCCGACTCTCCCATGACAGATAATATTGGGGGAGAGAAAGATCGAGCAATTGGAATTTCAATACCTAATCCTTTTTAATTTTTTAAGAGATAAGCCGCTGCCAGAAGTGTATGGCAGAGACTTTTTTTCCCCCTCTTCCCATTGAAAACAGATGAGTCCTAGAACGAGCTATGGACTCATGTAAATGATGGAGTTGGGAGACATGGTTATGTTCCAAGTCAACTTTTGGTCAACAGCTATCTTATGTGTATGATCAGCTTAAGGCTGGAGAGGAACAAGAGTGTTACATGGGAGGCGGTAGTCTCGGTCGGAGAAGATGAGGGCACTAGTATTTTTGTTCACTCGTAATTGAGAAAACAGGGGATTAGGGAAATTCTTTCGAACTGGAGTTGACAAACTGATGGCAAGGGCTTAGAGGTGCATCTTAAAATCCAGAGTTACCCGAGGTGGTGGAAACTGGACACGTTAGACTGAGAAAAAACTTGGAATTATTAACTGATCAGTGAGTTGGAGACAGATAGTAGTTTTGAATTGGGAGGAGAAGAAGGATGACATGACCGATAGACATTTGGGAATTTTGGATAGAAGAGGATAAATTTGGCATTGACAAAAAATTTGTACTAGAAGCCATGGGGTTGTATGAGTTATCCCAGACTACAGGTTTAGATAGAGTAGAGTAGAGTAGGGGTTAGAAGCCAGAGCCTTGAGGAGTGAGACAAGGAGGTAGTGATAAGTGGTAATGTATGAGGACATCCAGGATCGGCCGACTCTATGATGCCAAGAAGTGAGGTAATGTGAACAGAGTTTGTTGTAATGATACTTACTGCATCGCCTCCTACGCCGCGGGCACCCGGAAATCCCCTTAATCCTTGAGGTCCAGCTTTACCAGGATTTCCGGAAGGACCAGGGTCTCCCTGCAACACAAGAGGATCTATGTTACTCGTAAATGGTTAGACAAAGAAAAAAAAATCATTCTTAACGGGTCACACCAAAAATATGTAGGAGAAATAAAAAACAGTACAAAAGATAAATAATGAAAAATAAAACATAATAACACATAGTACAGTGTTCAATGACAAATTCAGCTCATCATATCTGCAGCCTGGTGCTAATAATACGAAATGTAACAGGTAAATCAATCTGTCAACTATTGTCCCATATATAAATGTAAAGTGCTGCGGAATAGGTCGGCTCTATCGAAATAAAATTATTATTATATACCGTATCATACATACTGTACAGTATTTGCAGAAGTGAAACTTTGGGGGAACATTGAAGGGTCTGGACCAAATATGGAAGCTATGGATGTACAAAGGATAGCATATTGAGGATAACTAGGGGCTAACCCCTTCTGAATGGGACAGAGATCAAGCATTCATTCTCTATGAAGTTGCCAGTGGAAGCCAATTACAGAAATGTAATTTACTCAAATGTAGAATAATGAGGAAGAACTGGCATATGTAGATTGTGAGCCCTCGCGGGCAGGGTCCTCATTCCTCCTGTACCAGTTATGACTTGTATTGTTTAAGATTATTGTACTTGTTTTCATTATGTATACCCCTCCTCACATGTAAAGCGCCATGGAATAAATGGCGCTATAACAATAAATAATAATAATAATAATAATACAATATCGCACAGTGACACCATCTGCAGCAAGTTGATGCTGCAGCTCTCTGGAGGTGGTCTGAGGATTGTCCTTGACTGATCTCACCATTCTTCTTCTCTGCCTCTCTGATGTTTTTCTTGGCCTGCCACTTCTGGCCTTAACAAGAACTGTACCTGTGTTCTTCCATTTCCTTACTATGTTCCTCACAGTGGAAATTGACAGGTTAAATCTCTGAGACAGCTTTTTGTATCCTTCCCCTGAACAACTATGTTGAATAATCTTTGTTTTCAGATCATTAGACAGTTGTTTTGGGGAGCCCATGATGCCACTCTTCAGAGGGGATTCAAACAGGAAAACAACTTGCAAGTGGTCACTTTAAGTAGCTTTTCTCATGATTGTTTACATCTGGCTATGAAGTTCAAAGCTCAATGAGGTTAGAAAACAAAAAAGTGCTTTAGTAAGTCAGTAAAAAGTAGGTAGGAGTATTTAAAATAAGAAAATGATAGGGGGGCCCATACTTATGCACCTGTCAAATTTGTTGACTCTTTAGTGTAGAATATTTGACTGTCATTTTTTAAAGATTCTCCACCAATTAGCAAACAAAGTCGGCCATACAGGAAACATTTTTGATAGCCAAAAAGACCAGAGGCCAATATTGGCACCTCTTCATCAAAGGATCAAGTGTAGCAGATGTTAAAAAAAGTCAGACATCTGTGAAAAAGTTGGTCTACTGTATTGGATTTTATCAATCTTTGTTAGGTTTTGTTGAAAAGTCAACAGATCTGCATCCCATCAATGGAAGCCCGGGTCAATTCACAGATCACAAAAGAGTTAAAGGGAACCTGTCAGCAGGATTGTGCACAGTAACCTACACACAGTGTCAGGTCGGCGCCGTTATACTAGGAGCGATCCTTTCTCAGGAGATACACAGGGGGGGGGGAGGGGGAAGCATCCTCTTCTCTGCCTGAGTAGGAAACTGTCGGCATGTGAGAAAAATTATTTCATTGTAGAAAAGGAATGCTTGGCCATAGAGTGGGCAGTGGACACACTGTGATACTATCTTTTAGGGCGGAAATTTAAATTAGTGTCAGACCATTCCCCACTAAGGAGAAAAAAAGGGAAAAATGCTCATGGTACCCTCTGGTTTCTAGCCATCCAGGATTTCTGCTTCCGTGTGGAACAGAGAGCCGGGTGTTACATAGTAATATCGATGCCCTCACGAGAATCACATGTCTATTGAATGAAGGTTACAAGCCCACAGCTTTAGGCAGAGGGGGGAGGTATGTAAGGTAGCTGTTGGACTTGGAGTAACGCTTTAGTACTTATAGGACTAAAAGCGGTTAAAGGACTAAGAGGCTGGACTCTAAGCCAGGCAGACTAACCAGCACTATGGACTTATTGCTTTATGTTTTAGTTTATGCCGAACAAGCTCTGTATTTGAGTTTCCTGTGATGCGGTTTATTAGAATGGAAATAAACCAGCTGGAGTTTAAATAGAAATGGTTCCTGTAATCCCTCAGATCCCCCCAAGTGAGTAGCATTGCTACAAGCCTTACCTTTGCACCTTCACGTCCAGCAGCACCTGGCAATCCATGCTCACCGGGAGATCCTGGTGATCCTGGGTGTCCTCGCTCTCCCATGGGGCCGGTTTCCCCAGATTTACCCTAATTAAGAGAACCTAAATAATCATATTTTCCATGGAAAAAGATATAATATCTCGATCGTTTTTGTAGTTAAAATACGTACCTGTGGCCCCACGACTCCAGCTGGCCCTGGAAGACCTGTTTTGCCTTGAAAACCCTGTTACATAGATAGGGAAATAAAATGTCAAATATCAGATATATAAGATTGGTTGTTCTCAGTGGGAGAATCAAAATAATAATCTTGTAGTTATAATACATTTTAATGGCTAACAAAAATAAAATTAATGATATTACAAAGTAAGCTTTTGAGACTTCTTAGGTCTCTTCAGGTCTCTTCATCAGGCATGCTATAACAAATTGCCTGAAGAAACACAAATATATACACAAAAAAAGTAGAGACAAGACATAATAAAGGGACATTTAAAAAAAACAAGCAAACTGAGCTCAGAGAATGATCTATATTAGTTATATAGACATTGAGCTTCATGTCATTTCCAATGTCTTATAGGAATACGAGCTAGGCTTGAGTTTTGCAGCTGACACCTGACATCTGAAGTCACAAAACAGTGAGGTCTCAGTGTCCCAATTGTAGTCACAGGTAGATATTTATAGTTGCGTTTGCACCCAAATTTTTCTGAAATTTAGACAGTTTAGTGTCGTAAACCAGATCAATGTTTTACGCAACACTAAGTTAAAAATGACGAGAAAGAGTGTCAGGGTTAACCTTTTGGCATGAAGTATGACATACCTGATTCCATTCCATAAATTTGTATTTCTACATCAAAATTGCAAAAAAAAGTTGCATAATCCAGGCAGGTCATCGCTGTCTTAAAAAAGGTATGGAACAAATACATTTGCACTGCAACCATAATACTCATAAAAAGTCGCAATTTGTGGAAAAATGTGACATTTGGCACATGGTCTCCAGTCTCCACTTCTTTTGTAACATTAGGAAGTGTACAATTAAACATATTAAGATTTATTTTTTGGTGCAATACTTATGGTGCAATACTTATGAAAAGTTGTAAATTGAACAAAGTTTCATCATTAAAGTGCAATTTGGCACTTGTTCTTAATGAACATTGGGGAGTGTACTGCCAGGCCAAAAAAGTTGGGCTGGGATAATTTACACCAAATTTATGAAAAAAAAAATACATTTTTTAAAAACTACAAGTGGTGAATCAGCACAGGTTCAAAATTATCCAACTATTTTCCTCGAAATAATACAATTCAAATTCTGATTTTTTTTTTGTACCAGAATTCAACATACAACATAATAGAACTCACCGGTTCTCCTCGTGTGCCAGCATGTCCTGGTAAGCCATCTTTCCCAGGGACACCCTAATGAGAAAGCATTGACATCGGTTAGGGTGGACAAACTGGCATTTCATTAATAAGTCGCAGGTGCCAGAAGGCCAAGAAAAATAGAAAACTACTGAAAACACCTTATAAAGATGTTGTTCACCCAAGTCAATTAATTTTTGTTGGAAGGGTTCCTCCAACAATAAGGAGTGTCCTTCCAAGATATCCATCGATTAACTGTGATCTCTGGGGGAACTTAAGAGAAAGAATTCAATTTCCTTATACCACCACCAAGAAGAGCATTACATGATGCCCCATTGAAATCAATCTTCTGTCTTTGAATGTTGGACAAGGTGGGTCTTCCAAAGAGAGAGATACTCATTGTAAGTCATCTCCTGACTGGCTAACAGATGAAGGTCTTGAACAGGAGACCACAGCCAGTTAGAAAGGATAGGTAATGACTTGCCGATTGCTTTTTGCTTGCCTGGTCGAGACTCCATAACATATTCCAAGAATTATGTTTAACTTGCACCTTTGATTATAATCCAGGTATCAGATTTTTGTAATCTCTACTTACATTGGGTCCTTTCGGCCCTGCAAATCCAACTGGTCCTGGAGGCCCCATTGGTCCCTACAAAGACAAAAATACATGGTTTTGTATATCCATAAGGACACTAAGGTAGGAACTGTCATAAAAGTGGTTGTATATAAGAGATAGCGGAACATTCTGGACTGGTCACTCTTCTGGAAACCTGGACCCATCTCCAGTCCCCGTCCCAATGCTCTATTCACGTCTATGGTAGTTAGAGATAAAGCCAAAAAAGCTTCCATAGAAGTGAAAGGAGACAGTAGAGGACATGGGCATCCACCACTTCATGTATTCTCTGGATTCTAGGACAGTGGTTGGAGGACCATCTTTCTTGAAGTGGTTTCAGAAAAACCCTTCTCCCTTCTTTAAAAAAAACAAACTTTGCTTTGCTCAACCTCACCGGGTCCAGCGCTAAGTCCCTGCTACTGCGGAATATGTCTGTTATTGTCTGCAGCACTAATGTCTCATCGACAGCGTTATAGCCAACCATTGAGCTCAGTAGCTTGTGGTGTCAACTCGGGCAGAGCCGATAAGCTCGCTCATTGGCTGCAGCACTATGGACAAATACTTTTTTATTATTGCTGCATGTGAAAGAATATATATTTTCCCCATATGGTGAACACTGGAACATAAAAAAAAAAATCGAAATGGCAGAATCGCTTTTTTTTTACTACTTCACATCCTCAAATAAATGGCATAAAACAAGATCATAAAATCATATCGACCTGAAACTATAGCTTTTCCAGCAACTGTACTGATTCGAAGAACAAAGTTACACGGTCATTATTACCGAGAAGTAAAAACCAAAAGAACATAGAAATTTAATTTTAAAATGGTAAAATGAATGGTGTCATTAAAAACTACAACACGTCCTGTGGAAATCTAGCCCTCATATGACTATAGGGATAGAAAAATAAAAAAAGTTATGGCTGTTGAAAGATGCGGAAGAAAAAAGAAAATAGCTGTATCTCCAAGGGGTGGGCCATTTATATGGATACACCTGGGTGGGCCATTTATAAAGATACATTCAAAATGGCCGACTACAAAATGGCCGCCATGGTCACCACCCATCTCCCATATACTAATGTGCCACAAACAGAAAGTTGATATCACCAACCATTCCCATTTTATTTAGGTGTATCCATATACATGGCCCACCCAGGTTTATCCCCATATATGGCCCACCCCATAGGCAATTTAAATTTTATCACTCAACTTTGATAATTCAACAGATATGGAGCTCATATTAGAAAAATGGTGCTCTGACAGCTACCGGGATATATTAACAAAGCAATCAGCACACCATTTTGCACTAAGTGCAATGACTGACTCAAGATCGGTCGGTGCGGAGATTCTTTACATGTCCAACAGAATATAACTCACCTTCTCACCAGCTGCTCCTGGAACACCATCGTGACCAGAGTCACCCTGGAAAATACAGAATAATCTCAATGACATTGGTGTCAGAAGGTCTACCTTGACCCTTGACAGAAGAGATCGCCCACAAATGTCTCACATCCATAAAGGACATTTCTCCTGATTCTTACACTCAAGTCTAAATTAACTCTGACTTTAACTGTGAATTGCATTATGACTAAGCCAATCTACTGGAACTCTCACCTTCAGACCTGGCTTTCCAGTTGGCCCTCGTTGACCTCTTTCTCCTCGAGTACCCTAAAGAAACATTGCAAAGCGTCATAACTCATAAATCAAGATTTAGGGCTCAATCCCAGGTGCCAATTTTGGAGATTAAAAGGCAGCGAGACATGAAACCATCAAATAATTATAGTTGTGTAGAATGATTAATAATGTTGTAATAAGTTTATTTTATCACATTATGTAATGTTCTTACCGAGGGGCCACGTGTTCCGGCTTGTCCAGGCTGACCACCTCTTCCCTAAATGGAGGTAAAACAGAATTTTGAATGAAAAAGTCACTAGTATTATTCTGTCCAAATAGCATCTTAAAATGTCCTCCAGGGAAGAAATAAAAATACTTGACTCTTTACACTCGGAGCTATTTCCTAGGAATCAGGGGTCAACAATAAAGTGCGTTAAATTACAGCTGGAATATATATTTATCCCAAGGAAGCAGTTGACTGTAAAGAAAGCTTCTTCCTTCCCTTATCTCCATCTAACCCTAACTATATGTTCTGATTTAGGTTTCTTAGATATTTCCCAGGGGAAGGTTTTATTAAAACTTACCCGCTTGCCTTTCTCTCCAGTCACACCCACTGGTCCAGGAAATCCTACGGACCCCTACAAGGTGAAGTTAGTAAATCAATAATTTCCTAATTTAGTACGATGTATATGCAAAATATAATGTATACAGAATTCAGTATTGAGCGAAATATAAAATCTATCCAGGTGGTTGCATTGATTCCTTCCAAGCTGGAGAAGAGGTCCTCTACTCTAGAGAGTCCTCAAGTGGAGGACCATCCTTTATATAACCTTAAAGGACATGTGGACAGGGGTTGACATATTTGGATGACCTCTTTTTTTTCCTCATCTTATAAAAATTTGCTTGCTGAATGTAGTCATGGGGTTCATGTGCAAGAAAAGAGACCCTTTAGTATTGTAACAACAAGTTTTGCTAAGGGTCAGGTTGGTTCTCGTCATAGACTTCCTTTCTAGTAAAGTTGACCATGTACATTATTCACTCATTCTGCCAACACCTATTCCTTCTGATCTTCTCCATGTATACGTACACTTGCATTAGCCGAGTGTGCATGAGATTTCCATGGGAAGAGTAAAATGGGACAGTGCTGAACACTTCTGATTGAAAGTTGTAACGCGGGCTGGACTTACCCTGGAGGGGTGTGACTAGTGTTTTCGCTAGGGCCTCTTATGGGGAGGATAAGCTGGGATAATAAACATCAGGTACCACTCCAGGGCAGTCCCCAGGACTGCAGAGAAGCTGACCGGAGGATCAGAGGCATGGGTACGAAGTAGAGGAGAGTGAGACAGAGGCTTAGTTAGACTGTCCGAGGTCGGGGAAAGCAGCACAGGTTCACAGTACAATTCCGGAGTCAGAGAGATGGAGAAGTCAAACAGAGCGGGTAAACAGGCAATGTCGATAGCGAGAGACAGAATACAGAGATATGCATAAACAAGGTGCTTGGAGGCTATGAAGTTTATGATATAAACCAATGTTCTTGCAAAGAGTGGTGGGAGGAGCTGCCCAACATAGACCCTGCTGGCACGGGATAGACCAGGGAACTTAATTTCTGCAGGACACAGCAGAGTTATATTCCTGCAGAGACTGGCTACGCCCCCCTAAAGCCAAATGGAAACCACTTGCATATGAAGCAGTGCTGAGGAGTACTGAAAAATGCAAACTCAGCGAGTCGGCCTGACACGATGAGAAGCTGTGCGGTGACCACGGTGAGTAGGGCGGTGCTGAGGAGGCAAGCAAGTTACCACTATGACATATGTGATCATAGTGCTTGTGCTTCGGCTGCACATAGTTCCACCCTTGAGGAGTTACTTAACGTTTTAAGAGTAGATTGATACAACAACTTAGTTGGTCATAGGTATATGGTCATATGGCTATTTCATCTGAGGTCCTCTTAAAACGTCCTTCTTTGTCTACAGCTTTGGCATTTAATAGCTACAGACAAGTAGGATCCTAGTTGCTACCTTGACCTCTGAACCTCCCAATGCTACATTTCTATTTAGAGACAGTCACTATGATTACATCAGGTCTTGATGGCCATTAATATATCAATCTCGATATTTATTTCAGCAACTCTTACCTTTGCCCCTTGGCGGCCAGGATATCCTGGAAGACCGGGAACTCCAAGTTTTCCCTGGAGGTATAAAATTCAGATCATAACATCAAGATACTGGGAAAAGTGTGCGTATTGTGCGTAGAAAGGGATGTAATTGTGGAGCCCACCAAATGAAAAGCAAAAAATGACCCTTCGGATTATTGAATTAGAAGTGTATGACCAACAGATGTGTCTGTCAATGAAATAGTGGCCTCCAACTTCTGATTTTCCAGCATGCCTGCTGTCAGGCCATAGTTGGATTTATCATTTTCCAACAGCTGAAAAGCTACATATTGGAGATCATTCCCAGACTAAATAGTGTCTAAGAGTTCTTGGCATGGACAGAAGAAAAAAAATATATTCGGCTAATGGAAGATCAATGAATATGGAAAAATATATATTCAGCTAATTGATTATCAATCAATCTGTAATAGGAATGGTACAGATATACCAACCTTCTCCCCAGGAATTCCAGAACCTCCTATCTCTCCAAAAGGTCCAGATTGTCCCTTTGGTCCTTCAGGACCATCTTCACCACGTCCTCCTATAACTCCAGGGTCTCCCTATAAAGATAACAAATATAATTAATTTAATTACTTTTTTGAGATCCAACAATGATCCTTGATGAGTTATCATCCCCCAATATAATCTCCACTAAAGAAGCAAGGACACCATGAGAAACTCAGTAGAGAAATTTGTACATAACAAGTCTATGATGTCCTCTTTATTTTGGCCTATCATGACAGAACACAAGTGCCGTAGTAGGTGTTTCTCCTAAAACATTGGCTTCTTTGATTAAAATAGTTGATTGGTGGGACCATTATTGAAATCAAGTTTCTTAGGTCCATTAGCAAAAATGATTCAGGAGGTCCTAGGAACGCTGGAGAATCCTCTGTTACTACAGTGGGCCAGTTTGACCCTTTGTGAGTCCTGTCTATTGTGTTTTTTTGTTAATGCTTATTTTTTGTGAATTAAACAACTTTGCTGTAATTCACCAATACACCTCAGTGATCTTTTAACCCCTTTACCCCCAAGGGTGGTTTGCTTGTTAATGACCGTGCCAATTTTAACAATTCTGACCACTGTCACTTTATGAGGTAATAACTCTGGAAAGCTTGCATGGATCCTGGTGATTCGGACACTGTTTTCTCGTGACATATTGTACTTCATGATAATGGTAAAATTTCTTTGATATGATTTGCGTTTATTTGTGAAAAAAAAGAAATTTGGCGAAAATGTAGAAAATTTTGCAATTTTCCAACTTTGAATTTTCATGCCCTTAAATCACAGAGTTATGTCACACAAAATACATAATAAGTAACATTTCCCACATGTCTACTTTACATCAGCACAATTTTGGAACCACATTTTTTTTGTTAGGAAGTTATAAGAATTAAAAGTTAACCAGCGATTTCTCATTTTTGCACCACCATTTTTTTTAGGGTCCACATCACATTTGAACTCACTTTGATGGGTCTATATGATAGAAAATACCCAAAACTGACACCATTCTAAAAACTGCACCCCTCAAGGTGCTCAAAACCACATTCAAGAAGTTTATTAACCCTTCAGGTGCTTCACATGTATTTTTGGAATGTTTAAAAAAAAAAAATGAACATTTAACTTTTTTTCACAAAATATTTACTTCAGATCCAATTTGTTTTATTTTACCAAGGGTAACAGGAGAAATTGGACCCCAAAAGTTGTTGTACAATTTGTCCTGAGTACACTGATTCCCCATATGTGGGGGTAAACCACTGGTTTAGGTGCATGGAAGAGTTCAGAAGGGAAGGAGCGCCATTTGACTTTTCAATACAAAATTGGCTGGAATTGAGATCGGAGGCCATGTCGCATTTGGAGAGCCCCTGATGTGCCTAAACAGTGGAAACCCCCAATTCTAACTCCAACCCGAACACACCCCTAACCCTAATCCCAACCCTAACCATAACCCTAACTACACCCCTAACCCTGACACACCCCTAAACCCAACCCTAATCCCAACCGTAAGCGTAATCCAAACCCTAAACCCATCTCTAGCCCCAACCCTAACCCTAACTTTAGCCCTTACCCTAATGGGAAAATGAAAATAAATACATTTTTTTATTTTATTATTTTTCCCTAACTAAGACGGTGATAAAGGGGGGTTTGATTTACTATTCATAGCGGGTTTTTAAAGCGGGTTTTTGTTTGGCAGCTGACACACACTAAAGGATGCTTTTTATTGCAAAAAATAGTGTTTGCATCACCACATTTAGAGAGCTATAATTTTTCCATATTTTGGCCCACCGAGTCAGGTGAGGTCTTGTTTTTTGCGGGACGAGTTGACATTTTTATTGGTACCATTTTCAGACACATGATTTTTTTGATCGCTTTTTATTCCGATTTTTGGGAGGCAGAATAAACAAAAACCAGCAATTCATGAATTTCTTTTCGGTGGGGCGTTTATATCGTTCCGTGTGTGGTAAAATTGATAAATTAATAAATCGGTTAGGCTGCCTTCACACTAGCAGTATTTGGTCAGTATTTTACCTCAGTATTTGTAGCCAAAACGAGGAGTGGAACAAATAGAGAAAAAGTATAATAGAAACATATGCACCACTTCTGTATTTATCACCCACTCCTGGTTTTGAGAAATACTGATGTAAAATACTGACCAAATACTGCTAGTGGGACGGTAGCCTTTCTATGATTACAGCAATACCTCATTTATATCATTTTTTGAAGTTTTAGCGCTATTATACAATAAAAACAATTTTATATAAAAAATAATTATTTTTGCATCGCTTTATTCTGAGTACTATAACTTTTTTATTTTTGGTGATGACGCTGTATGGCGGCTCGTTTTTTGCTGGACAAGATGACATTTTCAGCGGTCCCATACATATTTATGTCTGTCTTTTTGATCGCGTGTTATTCCACTTTTTGTTCGGCGGTATGATAGTAAAGCGTTGCTTTTTGCCTCGTTTTTTATTTATTTTATTTACGATGCTCACTGAAGGGGTTAACTAGTGGGACAGTTTTATAGGTCGGGTCGTTACAGATGTGGCAATACTAAATATGTGTACTTTTATTTTTTAAAATTTTTTTATTTACATAAAGAAATGTATTTTTTGGATCAGATCGCGTTGTTCTGAGGGTCTCAGGGAAGCAAGCAGGGAGCCCCCTCCCTGCGCGATGATTCCCTATGCCACCGGAATGCTGCGATCTTGTTTGATTACAGTGTTCCGGGGGTTAATGTGCGGAGGGCGGTCCATGACCGCTCCAGGCACATAGTGCCGGGTGTCAGCTGTGATAATCAGATGACACTCGGCCGCGATCGGCTGTGCTCCCCCCGTGAGCTCGGCTGTTCGCATATGACGTACTATTCTGTCCATGGGAAGTATGTCTAATGCCAGAAAGGGGTAACCTATATGAAAATTGGTGCTATATTGGGCCACATCAAAAAAATCAGAATGAGATCTGCAGATATGGTGCAAGTCGTGATTAGTCACATAGATCTAAGTTTTCCCTAAGTATTACACCTATCACATGCACCTAAGCTCCCGTCCTTCCAGAGCTACAAATCTCTTTACATGGAAGATGTTGGTCAAGGGTTTGATGGCACGGAAGAAACCCTGTCCGAAATATTGAGAATCTAAGGAGTTAAGGTTCAAAGACAGCCCCCGCTGATCCTCCTGACTCCTTTTGGGCCGGGACTAGGTACATGTCGAGATCTGTTACTTACACTAGCCAGACGATATATATATTGAACATGATGGCAGTTTTTTCTTTCTCGCGTAGATCCCAGAAACTCAGCCGTTCACGACTTACCCTGTCTCCTTTAATTCCCATATCGCCTTTGGAACCTGGAAATCCATCTTCCCCCTGTAATATTAAAAAAGTGGAGAGTTTATATGTGCAGCTTTATAAAGAATTCTGGACATGTTATGAATTTAATATCCTTTTTGTACTTTATTTCCAATATTAAAAATATCCCCCGGAAAAGGATCAGGATTGTATTGAGCAAGGTCAATGTACAGTATCTATTATAGTGTAGATTTATTTTTCTATTGGGGGTATTTCTTATAAGCTATTTGGTCTTCAATTTTTAAAAAAAAAATCAGATAAATTTTTATTAACAAAATTTAAATAACCGATTATCTCAATATTGCCAAATTTAACAGGGTCACAAATTTCAAAATAAACCTTCCATCCCCTCCCCCTCCCCTCCTATTACATATATGAACAGCAAATGATTAATAATACAGCCTTCAGTCGGGATCATCTTCTCTGCACCCATGGGGTCCACAATGTCTCAAATGTTTTTTCCCCTTTTCTTTTAACATAAATAGTCTTCTCTATGTTCACAATAGAATCAGATTGTCTAAGAATTTCTCTCAGTGTCGGCGGTTCATCATTTATCCAGTATTTGGCGATTAGTTTCCACGCAATATATAGTAATCTAGCTATTGCCACCTTATATTTATTGTGTGCCCGAATCTCCTCCACATATCCCAGAATACACACCACAGGATCCCTCTCAATCCTACAACCATACGCCCCCTCAATGGCATTAACCACTGTTATCCAATATGGGTTCAGCCTTGGACACTGCCATGGCATATGGAGGATCCCTGCCCCTTCAGCCTGGCAACGAGGACTCTCAGAAGTCTGTCTCAGACGTCTGTCTCAGACCAGCTCTATACAACCATTCTGGAGTCCTATGTACTCTATAAAGTACATATATCTGCGAGAGTCTGCCCGGTTCACTCAACGACAGTTGGGATATAGATTCCATGATCACCTCCCATTTGTCCTCCTCTATCCTTCCCAACTCCTCCTCCCATTTTCCGTTTGATTTAATTGGATAATTATTCAAGAAGGTATACGGTAAATCCTTATAAATACCCGACACCATCACTTTTGTTCCCCTCTCTGCGCAAACATAGTCCACCAGTATATCTTTATGGATCTCCAAACTAACCGTCTTGTTCTGAGTTACATATGCATGTCTAAGCTGTCCATACAGTAACCTACAGGCCTCCGGTTGCACATTGTCTCCATCTAGCTTTTAAAAAGACACTAGTCCTTGGCCGTCTTGTACCTGAACCACATATTATATTTTCAGCCTCTTCCAATTTTTATATTCCCCTATGTTACCAAACTCCGGCAATGCTTCATTTTGACATATCAGGGAAAAATGTGTCAAATTCTCCAATCCCCTAATCTTTTTTTATTGCCTCCCAAACTTTATGTATCAGCACTAACGTGGGGTATAACAACCCCAACCTCCTAAAGCTACCTGCCTCTAGCCCCTGAATCAATGGGTCCATCCCCAGCACCTGAACCAACAACTTTTGTGCTGAACCCAAGACAGCTACCCCCTCATCTGTTGGCCCTGAGCAGCTAAATAATAATAGATCCAAGAGTTCGGAAGCGCCAATCCCCCTCCATCCTTGGGCCTCTGCAATATCTCAAGCCTAATCCTCGACTGCTTTTTTCCCCACCCAAGGTCTCTAAATATAGAATCAATGATACGGAACCATCTTTTGAGAAACCATATGTGGGCATTGTGTAACACGTATAACAGCTGGGGCATCAGAATCATCTTATTCAAATGTATTCTTCCCACAACTGAAAGATGCAATTTACGCCATGCCCCTACTTTACTCCTAAACTTACCCAGCAATGGAATCAGATTCAAGTCTATATAGCTCGAAAGCCGAAGTGATACCAGGTATTTAAACTGTCGCACCACTGCCAACCTACTACACTCCCCTGGTAACAGTAGATCATCACTACATCCATCTACAGCAAAAAAAGGGAACAGCACAACACTTCCACTTATCTTCAGGGGCAAGGCCCCAGGCAACCAGTCCAACGATTGCACCAAGTTTATGAAAGCTCAAAAAAAGAGGCAGCACTCCATTTCTTCTGTGAAAATGTGGAAGATTTAATCAACCAACTTGTCTGGGCGACGTTTCGGCTCCATCTGAGCCTTTCTCAAGCCTTGAGAAAGGCTCAGATGGAGCCGAAACGTCGCCCAGACAAATGGGTTGATTAAATCTTCCACATTTTCACAGAAGAAATGGAGTGCTGCCTCTTTTTTTGAGCTTACATTCATCTACAGCTAGAATATTGGATTTCTCCCAATTAATTTCTAGGCCCGATATAGTCCCAAATGTCTTAAGAATATTCATCACTCCCAACAACGAATCTCCAGAGTCCTCTAAAAAAAAAACAGCACATCATCCGCATACATGGATATTTTTTTCCTCTATTAATCCATATCTAAACCCCCTCACTGAGGCCGCTTCCCTGATTGTCTGCGCCAAGGGCTCCACTGCCAATGCAAAAAGCAGCTGAGACAGCAGACACCTCTGTCTAGTCCCCCTATGAAGAGTAAAACTTCTAGACGTTTGCCCATTAACTCTAACCCTAGCGGTCGGGGATGTATTCAGCAGCCGTATCCACGATATAAAGGTCTTCAATTTTAAAAAAATTTTCTTCATCGTCTACCCAACACATCGCTTACCTTTTCCCCTTTACTTCCTTTTGGTCCTCTCACTCCGAAGGCTCCCTGTAAAGTAAGTAAAAAAAGAGCAGTTTAGTGATATTTACCCCAAAATACATGTTAGAAATAGGATGCACAGGAAAAAAAAATTAAGTACATCCAAATGTGGGAATTATTATTATTCAGAGATCTATTGATTAAAATTAACTTTGTGGGAAAACCCCTTTAGATAAATCCTTTATAAGAAAGGGACACGTTTTCTTGATGTTGTTGGATGGGAACCACTGGCCTAAAACAACAAGAGGGCATACATGCCAAGTGTACCAAATTTGCTGGGAATGGCCTAACGTTTCATAAAATTCTGGCAAATTTTGCAATATTCCTGGCCTAAAAGTAATATTTTTTTTATAGAGACCTTATAGAGAAAAGCAAAAGTCCAGCTCTTTCACCAGCGGGAGGTGCACAGAACACAGGGTAATGGATCCAGCACCAACAGCCCTAAACTCTTGGTTAGAGACGAGGAAAGGGGCGTTGGGTCTCGGCCGCTGCCGCAAGTGATTCAAAGCCGTGGGGATAAAAAACTCGGTTATTTTTGCAACGCCTTTCAGAGTTGCAGGATGCCTGTTGTGATTACAGCTCTGCATATTACGGCTTTAAAATGAAATGACTGAAATGCAATTGAAGTGTAGACTTTCAGGTTTAATTAAAGAGTTAAAGGGGTTGAATAAAAATATCCTGTGAAAAGTTTAGGAACTGAAATCACAAAGCTTTCTCATTTTACGGGCTCAAAAGTAATTGCACAAATTAACGTTGCCATAAATTAAATTTTTTTTTTAATACTTTGTATAGAATCCTTTCCAGGCAATGACTGCCTGAAGTCTGGAAGCCATGGACGTCACCAAACGCTGGGTTCCCTCCTTTGTGATACTTTACCGGCCTTTACCACAGCTGACTTCAGTTGTTCCTTGTTTGTGGGCTTGTCAGCCGTAAGTTTTATCTTAGGCATGTGAAATGCTGCTCGGTAGGGGTTGAGATCTGGTAATGACTCGGCCATTGCAGAATATTCCACTTCTTTGCCCTAAAAAACTTCTGAGTTGCTTTCGCAGTATGTTTTGGGTCATTGTCCTTCTGTACTGTGAAGCGCCATCCAATCAACCTTGTTGCATTTGGTTGAATCTGAGCTGAAAGTATCGGCCTGTCCACTTCAGAATTCATCCGGCTGCTTCTGCCTTCAGTCACATCAATAAACACTAGTGACCCAGTGCCCTTGGAAGCCTTGCATGCCCATGCCATAACAGTGCCTCCACCAGGTTTCACAGAGGATGTGGGGTGCTTTGGATCATGAGCCGTTCCAAGTCTTCTCCATACTTTTCTCTTTCCATCATTCTGATACAGGTTGATCTTGGTTTCATTTTTCCAAAGAATGCTTTTCCAGAACTGAGCTGGCTTGCTTAGATTTTTTTTTTGGCAAAGTGTAATCTGACCTTTCTATTTTTAGGGCTGACTATTTTTTTTTCTTTATAGTAGACTTAGATACTTAAACACCTACTTCCTGGAGAGTGTTCTTCACTTGGGTGAATGATGTGAAGTGGTTTTGCTTCACTATGGAAAGGATTCTGCGATCACCTAAGCTCACCAGTGCTCTCTTTTTTCAGAATGTACCAAACTGTTGATTTTGCCACTCCTAACATTTCTGCTATCTCTGTCTAAATATATTTGATAAGGTCAAAATCAGTCCTTCTCTACTATAAAAATGTCAGGTCTTCATACTACTATCTTCTGGAAAACTCCTGGATGGCAAACATCGGTTTTACATGACAAAGGGGACTATATTAGTCCTTTTACTAAATGATCAGTTCTGTGTACATAGACTGCATAGTTCTGGGCAACACATATGATGATGTGCTGCCGAGAACGATATTCTTTAAGAAGATTATGAAATCATTCCACCAGGTGAACGTGTTTTAATCATTTGACGGGTGATTGGTGGCCTGTTTACAACGGGCGGTTATTGCAAAACGAACATTCATAGGATTGCTCGTTCATGATAATCGGCCAGTGTAAATGCACCCAAAGTTCTGGGGATAATTAGTGTAGCCCTTTACATGCAAGGAAGTACCATAATATTTGTATTTTAAGGATCATATATTTATCTTGATTACAGGCTTTTACAGTATGATAATTATTATGAGTTAATAAACATTCTTACCTTCACACCACGGGTGCCAGGGTATCCGATAGGACCAGGAGATCCAGGAACACCCTGATAAAAAAATGTAAACAGTAAAACTGTGAGTAATTTATATAAAAGACCCCATGTTTCTAGGTTTACCATTGGCGGAACAGGTCCGATAAGTGACACAAGTCTAAACCATAAGAGACACAACTATAAGCCATAAGAGCCACAAGCCTAAACCATAGGAAGCACAAATCTAAACCATAAGAGACAAAAGCCTAAACCATAAGAAGCACAAGCCTAAACCATAGGATCCACAAGCCTAAACCATAAGAAGCACAAGCCTAAACCATAGGATCCACAAGCCTAAACCATAAGAAACGCAAGCCGAAGCCATAGGATCCACAAGCCTAAACCATAAGAAGCACAAGCCTAAACCATAAGAAACACAAGCCTAAACCATACATGGCACAACTGTAAACCATAAGGGCCACAAGCCTAAACCATGGGAGGCACAAACCTAAACCATAAAAGGCACAAGTCTAAACCATAAGGGGCACAACTGAACTCTATAAGAGACACATGTCTAAACCATAAGAGGCACAAATGAATACCATAAAATGCACAAATGAAAACTATAAGATGCACACCTGTACAGCATAGGAGGCAAAGTTGTAAACCATAAGAGGCACAAACCTAAACCTTAAGAGGCAAAAGCCTAAACCATAAGAGGCAAAACCATAAACCATGAGAGTCACAAGCCTAAACCATGAAATGCACTAGCCCAAACTATAAGAAGCTCAACTGTAAACTATACGAGACACAACCTAAATTTAGTTTTGAATATTTTGCCCTTTAGGATTTCCAAAATGACATATTGGTTTCCACATGGTAGGTTACAGTTGAATTTAATGGACTCAGGTCTTCTTTCAAGCTTAAAGCGATTAAACTAAAGCATTTCCTTATCTTGGGTTAGCTATTATGAATGTCCCAAAATGTACAACTCTGTCCATCACTAAAAGCAACCAGTCAGGACTGCGCTAGCAATGGAAACCAAAAAAAGGTGACCGGTCTGGCCAACGATGACTGAATCGTAAATTTATGTTTTCAAGCTCTTTTGATATCTTCAGATGATCTAAATTATTGTAGTACTTTTACAACGATACAGTAATATATGTGACCATGACATATTAGCCAGGTCCTGTAGTCTGAAGCTACTTCTGCAGTATAGCACAGGATGTAATAAGCAACATTTCAACCTTGGCGGAATAGTCAAGTCAAGTCAAGACGTCAAGTCAAGCTTTTACATCAACAAATAGATTAGATTAGGACTGAATGTCCCAACCATTATTAGGGAATGAGATAGGGAATTACTACTAAATGGAAACACTTATGTGGAAATCCAAAATGAAAATTTTGCATAAGGCATGGTAAACCCAAACCATAGAGGCAGATTTTCTGCAATACAGGCCCACATTACATGTTTTAGACTTTGCTGTTCTACAGTATGTAACATTATACATTTTAGTCCTGTTCTTAATGTGGTGTCTATTGGAGCAGGTTATGTTGGTTTTTTTTCTTATGAAATACATTTCATGTTATTATTTTATACTCTCACCTGAATGCCCTTCTCGCCAGCCGGTCCTTCTCTACCAGGATGTCCCTGAGAACAGAAGCACCATTAGATGTGGTTGGTTGCTATAAGCAAGTATTGACAAAATCTAAAGGGTAATAATATGGAGAGTTTTCCACAAAACATGTGACCCCTGTAATATGTAATGATATCATATATAAGACAGAAAACTTTATCAGAATCTCACAACGGCAAGCGGATTTTTATTTGTCCTTAAGATAAGGTTGGGTTCATATCTTGATAAGTGAACACATAGACCATCACAAAAAAAGGTATACAGTGCAGTTTGCAAACCCTTTGTAGTAATGTGACACGTCCCAATCCTTCGTCCACCTCAGTGATCTGTGGCCGCTATACGGTAGAGGGAGTACCATCTCTTACTTGCTGACATCCATGGCTCCTCTCTTTATTAGCTGGCCTGGCGCGCCGTCATCATTGGGGTGTGATGCACATATGACTTCGAACCAGGTCAACTAATCAAAAGAAGTGCCTCATGAAGTGCCTTCATGTCAACTCTACAATACGTAGCCAATAGACAATGAAGGGCATTATATGGAGACACAGTGACATATATTGGAGTAATCTCATGGAGGCATGCATTGAGGAATACTCCTGATGTAGACCTCTGACTAGGGTTGAGCAATTCAATTCACACTGCCCTGTTCCAGAATCCAGTGTGGTTCTCTGTGACACCTAGTGACCGGTATCCTTGACCCTGCATCATGGGCGCCTCCGGTGCTTATTAGGCCCCTTGACATTATAAGGACTGGCTGCCACAGAGGACCAGACTGGACGCTAGACAAAGGCAGCAAGAATTAGATTGCTCATCTCTACCTCCGACGTAAGGCTTTGCTATATAATGTATTATCTGTTGGTTTATCAAGAAAAAGTAGCTAAAATGAGTGGGTCTAGGGACTATTGGGCATCTAGTATTTAGTGGTTTGGGTTTGACTTTTTTTCTATCAATGCGACACAAAATTAGTAGGTTGAACTTGATGAACTTATGTAACTTGTGAAATATTACTCCTGGGTTACGTAGCCCTACATGAGAACTTTGTTCCAAATATATCATTTTTGTTTTCAATGAGGATGAATGAAATTTTTATTGGTGCCATCTGTGAAATGGAAGATTTATGTCTCCGGTTAAAACATCCATATGATATCATCATGGGCGTACTCCTGTGCCCATTCCAAAGTTAAATCTTAGACTTGAGAAATACGTCTTCATCATATTTTTAGGTCAAGTCATCATTCCCAGCTGATGACTAACTGCAAAAATATAAACTTAGAACTTGGGAACTTCTTCTATGCGTAAGTTTTTAGGATTACAACATCTCTATAATGATGCCACGTCATTGTGGTAAAGTTCTTTCATCCCAGGCGGTCGCCTATCAACATTTATAATTATTAATAATTTTGGAAGATGTAGAACTGGCTAAAATTAGAGTATGATCATATTTGGGCGGCTAATGGATGTTCTTTTGAGTTGAGCTGTAAAATACATGGTACAGATATCTTCTTACCGGAGGCCCATCGGACCCAGCCAGACCTGATATTCCTTGCTTTCCTGGTGGACCCTGGAAAAAGAGACAGGTGCGAAGATTATATCTTAATACTATATATCATATTTAAGTTTAGTAAAAACTTACAGACCAAGCGGCTTTTGTTTTGGGGGCTTGTAGGACCTCCATAAGTTGACACATGTATTTAAAGTCAGTACTTACTAGTTTCTACTCAAGGATTAGGTCAAGTAGGTGAAGCATCATTGAGGAGAACCCTTTTTGTCTGCAAATTTTAGAGCTGATCAGTGTATATAATTAGTTTTAATGTTGGGTTGTCATGAGTAAGGAGCTAAAGGCAAATGGGCTTCTAATGTATAGTGGCTCCGGGATGAGTTTTTCTGGATCAATGCAATATATAGATAATAGGTAGAATTTGATGGACCTGTGTCACTTGTGAAATATTGTTGGTGGCCTTTAATTACCTTTATTTGCAGAGGAAGATACTCTCTCTCACTTTTCCACTAGGCCAGATTCAGAGGGCTATAATCCAGGCACAGTTTGGCATTGTGTTACAACTGACTCGGCTACTTTAGATCAGCATAAAACCGTAAAAAGTGACCCAAGTTAATTTTGGTGGAACCCGTGATAAGTTTTGTTGCCAAAATCAAGCTTACCAGCCAGCAAGTGCTGAGCATGGTAATACACTGACTTTCCATATAATTGTATATATCCTAAGACTATCGACGGCTGAACCCACCACTTTGGGTGTAGTACGACCACATTGTTTAGCTACGGTTCATTTTTCAGTTGTCAGGGAAAAATGATTGGACATATTGAAATTCAACAAGTCTTATCATTTTTCTCGGGCCACTAGTAATGAGTGAATATTTTAAAATTCAAATTTTGCCAACTTTGACAAATTTAGCCAGGAAACTCGTTTTGGAGTGAATTGATACGCCGTGAATCGAAAGTAAGCTAAAACATCCAATCGCCCTGGAAAGATGTTTATTATACTCTGGCTCCTATTTCTCTTTCACCCTATCAGTTAAATCTGTATTATTCTCTTTTCCTCACAAACTAATCTTCACTGCTGTCCCTACACACACTATTTGTACTGTTTCATCAGTGTTTTATGGCTTTCTCTCCCAATGTCTATGGCTAAATTGTGAACTGTGATGGCCTCTCACTATCCAGATTCACCACAAAGCGGCTGCTTCATTCCCTACTTCCGCTTTTATGCAGGCTTTGATAGTCCCTCTTCATATACCATGTAATGTGATAGCTGCAAGGCATGAAGAGGAAACCCACCTGACTGCACCTGAATCTCCTCTGGCTCATGCAATGTTCTGCAACGTGTAAAATGACAGTAGACATTTTTGGTGGTGCTTTGGGTGAAGTGGATTATTTATTGCTTGAATTCACCAGTTCAGCAAAATCCTAAAACTTCGACCTGTGTCAAATGATTCACTCATCTAGCATGCTTGGCCTAAGAAAGCGTGTATATTTGGAGGTCAGGAGAATTGTCTGTATGCTGAACGAAGAAGTCTAACCACCTTATATCAATCGTCTGACTGAGGAAAATGTCTCTCTTGCTCTGAACTGAGGCAAATTCAAAAATTGGGGTGGAAAAAGATTCTAAGCATGGAGTCTTGTAGTTACGTTCAGATGACTATGAGATTCTTACATACAACCACACTTAGCCATATTGACTATAGGGTGAATACAATGGGCATGTACGAATACACAACATCGACTTACCTTCTCTCCTGGCATTCCGATGTGACCTTGAGGTCCGGGCAATCCCTAAAATGAGAACGTTTTATTATCTGCAAAAAAAAAACTTTATCGGGGCAAAGTCATTTATATATTAATTTTTCACGCTTACGTGAGGTCCTGGGTTTCCTTGTTGCCCATTTGGCCCAGTGTCTCCTTGAATACCCTGTTAAATTAGAAAGTAAATAGTCCAAAGATTAAGAATACACTATAGCCTTCTTAATTACAAAATCATGTATTCAAGTCTTTTACGTACTTGGTTTCCTTTTGCCCCTTGAACTCCATCAATACCATTCACACCTTGCTGACCAGGTGGTCCAGGAGGTCCCCTTGGACCCACCAAGCCTCGTGCACCCTGTGAAGGAACGCATTCATTACCATTATTACTAGTACACTTTAGTAGATCCACCGTAGACTATCACATTAGACCAAGAACTCGGACTCGTTGTGGGTCAGAAGAAAACTGAACGGTTTCTCTCTAAGAAGAGAAAGCTGAATTACAAAGTAACTTACAGCTTCTCCAGGAGAACCTGAAGGTCCAAGAGGCCCATCGGAACCCTAGAAAACAGAAACACAAGATATTGAACAAAACACAGTAGTAAAAGTAATCCATATTTTTTTTTAAAAATCATAAAGTTAATACAAGTTTTAAAAAAGGGACAATCATTTTCTCTTCTTATATAAAATAATATGTACAAAATGTAATTATGAAAATATTTTCTTAAATTCATGACTTTACAGAAGATTTTTAAATGGGCTCAGACACTTTTTACGATGTTGAATGACCAAATAATTTTTTAGACCTGTCGTTATTATACACAGTATAGGTCATCATTAATAATTCGGTGGGAAGCCGACATCTGCCCACCCCCACCAATCAGCCATTTTCAGCTCCACAACTGACTGGATGTAAACAATGAAGAGAACTGAGCAGCACAATGCCTTTCTATGAGCAGTGGCCATTCCTGGGTTGAGTTGTGGTACCTGAGAAATTACACTATTTAGTAAGCCCGGAAAAGTCCATTAACTAAGAAATAACTATACACTTAATAAAGTAGGCAATTTAGCTAAAATAAATAAAATCTGTTTCATTTTTAGTGCCCACCATCAATTAGATGGAGTTTATTTGCAAGTGGAGGTACACTTTCACCAGATAATTGAACCAAGTACTCAATATTGATTAACAAGGTACTATAAAGTCTATGACCATCTTCAGTCTTCCACTATTGTTGGTCAATCCTATGATGAACAGTAGGAAGATTATTCTGGGTTTTTTTCTTATTACAAGACAAAAACTTTTTTTTGCAAAGAGAATAATAACCAAAATTGATGAAAAATGCAAAGATGACTTGAAGTTTTTACCTTTTCACCATTACTTCCACGTGGACCAGCTGGGCCTGCATTTCCTAAGTCTCCCTGTGATAGAAAATAAAATAGTGATTAACTGACCATTCAGGCCCTCATACATATTAGTCTAATGTCTGGCGAACTGACCAATATCGATGGCTTCAGCGAACAATCTACTGTGAATGGGAGATCTGGTCAACTGATGGTTGGAGGAGATGTCAATCGGGCATGTCCAGTTTCTGACTGCCGATTGCATTGTTCTCCAGAAGATATACCATTGTCTGTCATGTCAGATGACAGCTTTCTCATAGAATGAGATCTCGTCTGTAAGCTCCTCTGTATTGGAGAGTCAGGTGAGATCTCAGTCTGCGATATGATCGTCTGAACATCGTTTGACCAGTAGCTATCTATTGTGTATAGTAACCTTTATAATTCCGACTGCCTCAAAAGCATATTGGCTTTGTCATGATCATCTAATCCAATTTATTTTATATGAGCTTTGAAACCTAACTTATAAACCAAACCAAGCGTCATATTTACTTACACGGTGACCTTTCTCTCCCGGTAGTCCAGGCAAACCATCGAATCCACGGTCTCCCTACAGAAAACACAACATTGCTAAGTAAAGGTTGACTTGTATAAAGGAGTATTATATCTTATTCTAAGTCTTGCCCACATTAATCCAATCTTAATAATTGTCAACAAAAACGATTTGCGTGTAGCATAAAAAACTCAGAATAAAAATTTGGGCTAATGGAAATATGTTCCAGTAGAGATAAATACTGCATAGGAACCCTGGTGAATTCACAGGGAATGATGTGGGCTAGTAGATGTGTTAGCCATGCTAGCAAAATGTTAACAAGTAGTAGGAACGATTCTCTTCTTGGCCTTTCTCAGCTTATTCCAGGTGGACAAATGGACAATCATGCACCAAAATTAGCCAAAGAAGCAGCCTCCAAAAAAAATGGAGTGGGGTCGATAGGAGATATTACGGAAACTGAAATGTTCTGGGTACACAAGTCACAACTACTCTTAGGTTTCACAGTAATTGTAACATTTTATATTTTTTTCCTTTTAATTGTTTGATTGAAGGACACATTAAGGATTTTTTTCCCCTAGAGACGCTTGTTCACTTATCAAAAGGATGACTGCCACCCAACATTCAATTTGGTGAGGACCACTATCCAAGTCAGGATTTATCGAAGAGGTGATGGAACATGTGGGTTGTTGCATTTATTTCTTTGCAAATAGCTGCTTCACAGAGGAAAAGAACAGGGTATCTGATGCTAACTTTTGGAGCAAACCTAAGAGTCAATATGGCACAATGACTTAGAATAAAAAGCCAAAACCAAATCTTCTCCAAAAAATAGAAGACAGAGAAGGCCTTCATTAGCATACAACTGTTTTAGGGTTTTTGTCCTACATCAGTGCAACCTAGGAGACTGGTTGAGAAGCCTTCAACAAGGGGTCTAAAAAGTAAAGGTTATTTGGAGAGCTGAGATTTGTTAAGTATCTTTGAAATTATGAGAATTTTTACCTACCTTTGTTCCAGTTTCCCCCGGCACACCGCGGCCACCATCTGCTCCACCACGTCCCTTTGAGAAGGACAAGGAATTTTTAAGTTAAAATGGTTAAATGTGTAGATAATGAACAGAAAGTGTGAAGAGAAAGGAGAATATGGAAGTACAACGGTGACAATATTTGCAAAATGTACATTTATGATTAAAACTTACTCTTTTGCCAATCTTTCCAGGAGGCCCTATGATGCCTTGAAAGCCACGTGGACCCTACAAAAGGAAGAAATAGAAAAGTATCAAGATGTAAATACACATACATAGAGACAAAAATATGTCTAGTCCTGGTCAAAACATCTTAGAATAATAGGTATGGCGGTCTCTCAACTCTTGACATATGCTGTAGAAGAAAAGGCCAGAAATATTGGATACCAGCACGTCTGATGGTTTGTTCCTCAGGAAAATGAGGGGTTCTCACAGTGAATTATTAACCATTACTTTTGTTTTGGTGACCTTATGCTTGTACTTGAGCTACTGTATATGTTTGAAGTTTTTGGAGCCTGTCCTATTCTGATTCAAAAGTACTCAGCAATGGAAATCTTACCGGAGGTCCTGAATCTCCGAAATCACCCTTAAGACCTGGAGGTCCAGCAGGACCCTAAAAAAACACACACACAAAAATAGTTGACATTTTTTTTTTCCACATATTAAAGGGACTCTGTCACCTGAATTTGGCGGGACTGGTTTTGGGTCATATGGGCGGAGTTTTCAGGTGTTTGATTCACCCTTTCCTTACCCGCTGGCTGCATGCTGGCTGCAATATTGGATTGAAGTTCATTCTCTGTCCTCCATAGTACACGCCTGCGCAAAGCAATCTTGCCTTGTGCAGGCATGTACGATGGAGGACAGAGAATGAACTTCAATCCAATATTGCAGCCAGCATGCAGCCAGCGGGTAAGGAAAGGGTGAATCAAACACCTGAAAACTCCGCCCATATGACCCAAAACCAGTCCCGCCAAATTCAGGTGACAGGTTCCCTTTAAAATAAAGTTGAGATTGAAAAAAAAATTGGGTCAAGAACTTCCTCGAAAAGTTTTGCCTATCAGACTTACAAGAGGACCAGATCTTCCGGTCATACCCGTTGGTCCAGGCGGACCTTTCATGGCCAACTAAAAATGGAAATAATTTATAGATATTAATGGAGATTTCTTTGTAGACATATGACGCCACTCCATATACCATATATGAAATACCTCACCTTAGCCTGCTGTAACATTAACTGTGCCTGAGCTTCTTGAAAAGACACCGTCTGTCCTCTGGAGTCACCACCATACTGGAACTATAAATTAAAGGCATACATAGAGAAGAAATGGGTGAGTTAAAAAAATTACAACTTTGCTTGATTTGAGTTTTGCCAATTCGCTACTTACCTGCATTTAAAATTTACCAGAGAATTTAAGGGCCTTTCTGCTTTAGACAGAGGCTTTTTAATTAGAATTGTCCCTGGAGAATAATTTGATCATAAAGTGTCCCAGAATTGAGACTCTCAGTGATGAGCATTAACCTGGAGGGGAGCTGTTGTGAATTCTGTGGCTGAATTCACTCCTGTGGTCACAAGTGGTACTGCAGCTTCTGAGCTTCCTCCCTCAGGTGTTCTGGTGAGCTCGTTAACTGCTTCATTACTTAACTCCGCCTGATGCTGCTATCCTTGCTCCTTGTCAATGTTTCAGTGTTGGATCTGAGCTTCTCCTGATTGTTCCTGTGACCTGCTGCTCTGTATAGCTAAGTGCTTTTTGCTTTTTTTTGTTGCTTTTTTTCTGTCCAGCTTGTCTTTTGTTTTGCTGGAAGCTCTGAGACGCAAGGGGTGTACCGCCGTGCCGTTAGTTCGGCACGGTGGTTTTTTTTTGCCCCCTTTGCGTGGTTTTGCTTTAGGGTTTTTTGTAGACTGCAAAGTTCGCTTTACTGTCCTCGCTCTGTCCTAGAATATCGGGCCCCACTTTGCTGAATCTATTTCATCCCTACGTTTTGTCTTTTCATCTTACTCACAGTCATTATATGTGGGGGGCTGCCTTTTCCTTTGGGGAATTTCTCTGGGGCAAGTCAGGCCTATTTTTCTATCTTCAGGCTAGCTAGTTTCTTAGGCTGTGCCGAGTTGCCTAGGTAGTTGTTAGGCGCAATCCACAGCCGCTTTTAGTTGTGTTTAGGATAGGATCAGGTGTGCAGTCTACAGAGTTTCCACGTCTCAGAGCTCGTTCTTGTATTTTTGGGTATTTGTCAGATCACTGTGTGCGCTCTGATTGCTAAGCACACTGTGTTTCTGGATTGCCTTCATAACACCTGTCATTAGCATACATAACAGTACAAGGAGCCTAACTAATGATTCTCAATAGAGGGAAAGAAAAAGTTCTGACATCATTTTTTTTTTTTTCTGCTCTGTGTTCACTTTTTTTTTTTTTCCCCTAGACATTTGGGTGATTCTGGACACAGGTGTGGACATGGATATTCAGGGTCTGTGCTCTTCAATGGATAATCTCGTTATAAATGTACAAAAAATTCAAGATGCTATTGATCAGAAATCTATGTTAGAACCAAGAATTCCTATTCCTGATTTGTTTTTTGGAGATAGAACTAAGTTTCTAAGTTTCAAAAATAATTGTAAGCTATTTCTGGCCTTGAAACCTCATTCTTCTGGTAATCCTATTCAACAGGTTTTGATTATTATTTCTTTTTTGCGCGGCGACCCTCAAGACTGGGCATTTTCTCTTGCGCCAGGAGACCCTGCATTGAGTAGTGTCGATGCGTTTTTCCTGGCGCTCGGATTGCTGTACGATGAGCCTAATTCAGTGGATCAGGCTGAGAAAAATTTGCTGGCTTTGTGCCAGGGTCAGGATGATATAGAAGTATATTGTCAGAAATTTAGGAAATGGTCAGTACTCACTCAGTGGAATGAATCTGCGCTGGCAGCTTTGTTCAGAAAGGGTCTCTCTGAGGCTCTTAAGGATGTCATGGTGGGATTTCCTATGCCTGCTGGTTTGAATGAGTCTTTGTCTTTGGCCATTCAGATCGGTCGACGCTTGCGCGAGCGTAAATCTGTGCACCATTTGGCGGTACTGCCTGAGGTTAAACCTGAGCCTATGCAGTGCGATAGGACTATGACTAGAGTTGAACGGCAGGAATACAGACGTCTGAATGGTCTGTGTTTCTACTGTGGTGATTCCACTCATGCTATTTCTGATTGTCCTAAGCGCACTAGGCGGTCCGCTAGGTCTGCCGTCATTGGTACTGTACAGTCCAAATTCCTTCTGTCCATTACCTTGATATGCTCTTTGTCGTCGTTTTCTGTCATGGCGTTTGTGGATTCGGGCGCTGCCCTGAATCTGATGGATTTGGATTATGCTAAACGTTGTGAGTTTTTCTTGGAGCCTTTGCGGTGTCCTATTCCATTGAGAGGAATTGATGCTACACCTTTGGCCAAGAATAAACCTCAATACTGGGCCCAGCTGACCATGTGCATGGCTCCTGCACATCAGGAAGTTATTCGCTTTCTGGTGTTGCATAATCTGCATGATGTGGTCGTGTTGGGGTTGCCATGGCTACAAACCCATAATCCAGTATTGGATTGGAATTCCATGTCGGTATCCAGCTGGGGTTGTCAGGGGGTACATGGTGATGTTCCATTTTTGTCGATTTCGTCATCCACCCCTTCTGAGGTCCCAGAGTTCTTGTCTGATTATCAGGATGTATTTGAAGAGCCCAAGTCCGATGCTCTACCTCCGCATAGGGATTGTGATTGTGCTATCAATTTGATTCCTGGTAGTAAATTCCCTAAAGGTCGATTATTTAATTTATCCGTGCCCGAACACGCCGCTATGCGCAGTTATGTGAAGGAATCCCTGGAGAAGGGACATATTCGCCCATCGTCATCACCACTGGGAGCAGGGTTCTTCTTTGTAGCCAAGAAGGATGGTTCGCTGAGACCGTGTATTGATTACCGCCTTCTTAATAAGATCACTGTTAAATTTCAGTATCCCTTGCCATTGTTATCTGACTTGTTTGCTCGGATTAAGGGGGCTAGTTGGTTCACTAAGATAGATCTTCGTGGTGCGTATAATCTGGTGAGAATCAGGCAAGGAGATGAATGGAAAACTGCATTCAATACGCCCGAGGGTCATTTTGAGTATCTAGTGATGCCGTTCGGACTTGCCAATGCTCCATCTGTGTTTCAGTCTTTTATGCATGACATCTTCCGTGAGTATCTGGATAAATTCCTGATTGTTTACTTGGATGACATTTTGATCTTCTCAGATGATTGGGAGTCTCATGTGAAGCAGGTCAGAATGGTTTTTCAGGTCCTGCGTGCTAACTCTTTGTTTGTGAAGGGATCAAAGTGTCTCTTCGGTGTGCAGAAAGTTTCATTTTTGGGGTTCATCTTTACCCCTTCTACTATCGAGATGGATCCAGTTAAGGTCCAAGCCATCCAGGATTGGATTCAGCCGACATCTCTGAAAAGTCTGCAAAAGTTCCTGGGCTTTGCTAATTTTTATCGTCGCTTCATCTGTAATTTTTCTAGCATTGCCAAACCATTGACCGATTTGACCAAGAAGGGTGCTGATTTGGTTAATTGGTCTTCTGCTGCTGTGGAAGCTTTTCAGGAGTTGAAACGTCGTTTTTGTTCTGCCCCTGTGTTGTGTCAGCCAGATGTTTCTCTTCCGTTCCAGGTCGAGGTTGATGCTTCTGAGATTGGAGCAGGGGCGGTTTTGTCACAGAGAGGTTCTGATTGCTCAGTGATGAAACCATGTGCTTTCTTTTCCAGGAAGTTTTCGCCCGCTGAGCGTAATTATGATGTGGGCAATCGAGAGTTTCTGGCCATGAAGTGGGCATTTGAGGAGTGGCGTCATTGGCTTGAAGGAGCTAAGCATCGCGTGGTGGTATTGACTGATCATAAGAACTTGACTTATCTCGAGTCTGCCATGCGCTTGAATCCTAGACAGGCCCGTTGGTCGTTATTTTTTGCCCGCTTCGACTTTGTGATTTCGTACCTTCCGGGCTCTAAAAATGTGAAGGCGGATGCTCTGTCTAGGAGTTTTGTGCCCGACTCTCCGGGTTTATCTGAGCCAGCGGGTATCCTCAAGGAAGGAGTCATTGTGTCTGCCATCTCCCCTGATTTGCGGCGGGTGCTGCAAAAATTTCAGGCGAATAAACCTGATCGTTGTCCAGCAGAGAAACTGTTCGTCCCTGATAGGTGGACTAATAAACTTATCTCTGAACTTCATTGTTCGGTGTTGGCTGGTCATCCTGGAATCTTTGGTACCAGAGAGTTAGTGGCTAGATCCTTCTGGTGGCCATATCTGTCACGGGATGTACGTACTTTTGTGCAGTCCTGTGGGATTTGTGCTAGGGCTAAGCCCTGCTGTTCTCGTGCCAGTGGGTTGCTTTTGCCCTTGCCGGTCCCAAAGAGGCCTTGGACACATATTTCGATGGATTTCATTTCTGACCTTCCCATTTCTCAAAAGATGTCAGTCATTTGGGTGGTCTGTGATCGCTTTTCTAAAATGGTCCATCTGGTGCCCTTGGCTAAATTGCCTTCCTCCTCTGATTTGGTACCTTTGTTCTTTCAGCATGTGGTTCGGTTGCATGGCATTCCTGAGAATATTGTTTCTGACAGAGGTTCCCAGTTTGTTTCAAGGTTTTGGCGAGCCTTTTGTGGTAGGATGGGCATTGACCTATCCTTTTCCTCGGCTTTCCATCCTCAGACTAATGGCCAGACCGAACGAACCAATCAGACCTTGGAAACATATCTGAGATGTTTTGTTTCTGCAGACCAGGATGATTGGGTGTCCTTTTTGCCGTTGGCTGAGTTCGCCCTTAATAATCGGGCCAGCTCGGCTACCTTGGTTTCTCCATTTTTTTGCAATTCTGGGTTCCATCCTCGTTTCTCTTCAGGACAGGTTGAGTCTTCGGACTGTCCTGGTGTGGATTCTGTGGTGGATAGGTTGCAGCAGATCTGGACTCAGGTAGTGGACAATTTGATCTTGTCCCAGGAGAAAGCTCAACTTTTCGCTAATCGCAGACGCCGTGTGGGTCCCCGACTTCGTGTTGGGGATCTGGTTTGGTTATCTTCTCGTCATATTCCTATGAAGGTTTCCTCTCCTAAATTTAAACCTCGTTTTATTGGTCCGTATAGGATTTCTGAGGTTCTCAATCCTGTGTCTTTTCGTTTGACCCTCCCAGACTCCTTTTCCATACATAATGTATTCCATAGGTCGTTGTTGCGGAGATACGTGGCACCTATGGTTCCATCTGTTGAGCCTCCTGCCCCGGTTTTGGTGGAGGGGGAATTGGAGTATATTGTGGAGAAGATTTTGGATTCTCGTGTTTCTAGACGGAAACTCCAGTATCTGGTTAAATGGAAGGGTTATGCTCAGGAAGATAATTCCTGGGTTTTTGCCTCTGATGTTCATGCTTCCGATCTTGTTCGTGCCTTTCATGCGACTCATCCTGGTCGGCCTGGGGGCTCTGGTGAGGGTTCGGTGACCTCTCCTCAAGGGGGGGGTACTGTTGTGAATTCTGTGGCTGAATTCACTCCTGTGGTCACAAGTGGTACTGCAGCTTCTGAGCTTCCTCCCTCAGGTGTTCTGGTGAGCTCGTTAACTGCTTCATTACTTAACTCCGCCTGATGCTGCTATCCTTGCTCCTTGTCAATGTTTCAGTGTTGGATCTGAGCTTCTCCTGATTGTTCCTGTGACCTGCTGCTCTGTATAGCTAAGTGCTTTTTGCTTTTTTTTGTTGCTTTTTTTCTGTCCAGCTTGTCTTTTGTTTTGCTGGAAGCTCTGAGACGCAAGGGGTGTACCGCCGTGCCGTTAGTTCGGCACGGTGGTTTTTTTTTGCCCCCTTTGCGTGGTTTTGCTTTAGGGTTTTTTGTAGACTGCAAAGTTCGCTTTACTGTCCTCGCTCTGTCCTAGAATATCGGGCCCCACTTTGCTGAATCTATTTCATCCCTACGTTTTGTCTTTTCATCTTACTCACAGTCATTATATGTGGGGGGCTGCCTTTTCCTTTGGGGAATTTCTCTGGGGCAAGTCAGGCCTATTTTTCTATCTTCAGGCTAGCTAGTTTCTTAGGCTGTGCCGAGTTGCCTAGGTAGTTGTTAGGCGCAATCCACAGCCGCTTTTAGTTGTGTTTAGGATAGGATCAGGTGTGCAGTCTACAGAGTTTCCACATCTCAGAGCTCGTTCTTGTATTTTTGGGTATTTGTCAGATCACTGTGTGCGCTCTGATTGCTAAGCACACTGTGTTTCTGGATTGCCTTCATAACACCTGTCATTAGCATACATTACAGGGAGCCTGCCATTTACTGCTCAGTTCCCCTGTAGCACTCCAAGAGGAGAATTGAAGTACTGCAAATTCTTACATAATTCTAAACCTCCAGAATGAGAGTCACATTTTGTAGTCCCTCTCCAATCCATCTGATAGATGTGGGTACTGCATACACTAACTCCTTTTTCAACTCGGTATTCTTTAAAAGGGTATTTCAAATAGTCTTTCTAAATCTAGGAAACCCCTTTAATTTTTTTTTATTTGCTTTTGGGAAATTTTATAACAAATGTGAGAAATTTTATATCAAATGTAAGAAATTTTAATTATCAGAACACACTACTCTTATCATATCTCCTAATCATTACAGCTCATAGAGTTACAGACCAATGCATTTATCCTGAAATTATTGCCCTTGCCCTTAAATTCCTTAAATTACTGTAAGCCCTGATCTGGAGATCACCAACGGGAAAACCTCATTTACCAGCGTGAAATATTGTAGGAACAGGTAACATGATATGAGGATGGAAACTGGTGAAAAATGTATTTTTTGACCAAGATAAAAGCTAAAATGACCTGCATAGTGTTAGAAAAACATGGCTGTTTCTGCCAACAATTGTGCCAAACCCAAAGAACCTTTTTAAAATCCAATTTCTGTTGCACATAATGCATCATTTGTCACTGCTATCATTTGTCATCAGTGGTCTTCAGAGCTTAAAAGGGTTGTACCAAGATATGAAGTTACAGATAAGGGGTTAACTTATCAATTCCTTGGAGTCTGACGTCGGGACTCCTACCAATCCCAAGAATGGTGATCCAAAGAATGGAGAATAGGTTGAGCATGAGCACCACTGCTGCATTCCTTCTAAATGGGACTGCTGAACTCAAGCCATGGACAGCACTTTGCCTTCTCCGGCGACGCCATTGAGAATGAATGGAGGTCAGGTTTGCATTCTCAACCTATACGCCATTGAAATGGGCATTTTTGGGATCAGTGGGGGTCTCAGTGGTTGAATGTTCAGGGATCGAGAACTTCTATGGCACTTTATAACGGGTCTACTAGGCGCAATGTTCCAACCAACCAGGGCTTAGAAGCCAGCCCTGTCTACCTTCTCTCGGTTCTTTGAAGAAAAGGGGATCCTGCCCTGGTTGGTCCCCTCTTCTTTGCTCTTAGTAGTAGGCAACTTTTTCAAGATACCCCTCTCAAAAGAAGTTGGATTGTTAACAAATGTGGATATGGAGAATTGGGCAATGAAGGTGGAAGGTGAAATAAACACCAATGCTTTTCTATTGCAGGGCAAAACTCAGTGCCATAATTAGATGCCAAATGAAAAAGATGGCAGCCATCTTGGTCCAGCTTTTATCAGGCCCTGACTGGCATCTCTTTCAATGTACTATTTGGCATTTATAGGGTAGTTGGAAGATGCAATGAAAAAATGTGTCCCAATTTCCTATATGTTTCCCATGAAGAGCATTTCAGTTGCAACAAGATCCTGAGAACATATCTATCCCATATGTCCCCATGGATGATATGATTGATATGGTGATAATAGCAGTTCTGTATGATGATTCACAAGGTCAGGAACAGATGAGTCACTATTTTTCAAAATAGAAAAAAAAAATCTTTCAAATGCCTGATTAAAAAGTTGTCCAATTATCCAAAATCTCTTGGGAAACATGTCTACTCACAGGAAGCATCACTGTGTTACCAGGAGGACCCGGAATACCATCAGCTCCATTGAGACCAGGTCTTCCCGGAGGACCCTGTGAATGAAGAAGGAGGGATGTCAGTCACAGAGACGGTATTGAGGAGGATATGTTTCTTGCACGGACTTGTTGACAGTGGTGCGCCCCAGAGGGCAAATAAATAGGCTAAGGATAAAAGAGCTTTTCATAGCTCACATTACATGACATCACCAGGCAGATTCCTATCTCTCAGCTGAAAGTTCTATATCTGAGCTCTTACCTTTGCTAGGTCGGTAGTATAACAATTAACATACATCTTAAACAATTATTTTGGTTGCTTCAAATATGGCCAATATATTGGAAATACGAACATTAAGCCTCACCGTTCTCCTGCATAAGTAGAATGGAGGCCCATTTACACTCATGGAGAGTTATCGGAGGCTCTAGACAATCCTTTTTGTTAGATGGTGTGATGAGCTGACCTTGATCTATGACTATGGGACCAATGCACATAAAGCGGAATCTGCGGCTCTAAGGGATGCAGACTTTTTAAAGCACGGAGCACCGGTTACGTCAATCTTATTGTTGGGTTCTATTAAAGATTTGCTTGCTGTGTTTTATTAAAGATTTGCTTGCTCATCAGTTGAGCCTCAGGAAGTGAGGTGAAGTGACCTTGAGAGGAGAGGATCTAAGGCTGAGGTTCTGGTGCCCATGTATGCATGGCCTATGGAGTTTGAATATCGGTTGCCAGCTGGGCTGGATCCACGTGCTACCATTGAGGGATCTGTTTTCTAGATCTGAGAAACTTACTTGAGGACTGTTGCTGCTGGATAGATGAGTTTTGGTAGTGTTATCTGTCATCTGGAGGAGCCTGACTATAGACTATACTGGCAGGAGATACGAAATCTGTTGGCCAACCAAAAGTTGGGAGATAGTGATTATCACCTGGTATGGTGGCAGTGGGACTACCGGCCCTGGGGAGTCGATCTTGCAGACTGAGGACACTGTATTTTGGCCATCTACCAGAGTTATTGTAAAACCATGGACATAAGGAATGGAAAATAGTTGTATCATTAACCTGCTTAGGTGATTATTAAAACCCACAACCTCACATCTTCACAGATAGGATAGGCAGAATCAGCTGCTATGTGACGAGAAATCTAAGAGCAAGTGTTCAATTACAATGCAATTCCACCACAGCCGAAATTGAGCATTACACACTGAAATCAAAGACAGATGCTCTTTGTGGGCACTTGCTTCTTTGGTCTTCTCCTGGCTACTCTTGGATTGTGACGCTGTGCTGTGAACTTCTTGTTCTTAAAATGCCAGTGGCTTTCTTTATTCAGAGTCCAGGATACTTGAGTTGTAAAAAAAATCCATCCCTCTTCAATCACTCTGGGCTTAAGCAATTACATCAATTTGGTTCAAGTGCTCTGCTAAGGTGTTACATGCATGTTACCTTTGATACTGACTTGGCTTATTTGTTTGACTAGATCTCATCTGTGGCCTATCCTGACCTTTGCCTCGCTATCACTCACTGAACGCTACCTACCAGAACACTTACAGCGTTGGACTAGGTTTTCTGCCTGCTGACTTGGTACTATGAGGGTGAAGGACTAACAATGTCTTAGAATCTGCACCCTGGTTTAGCAAGATTATCCAGCTTACTACTATTTTTCCACTATCGCAAGAGCATACAGTCATCAGGCCTTTGTCTTACTCAACTTTATATTACAGCCTAAAGACTTTAAAAGCTATACATGGGCTGATGTATGATGTTAGCGAGACATCTGAGACATCTGGCCTAAGAAAGGAAGACTATTGATTCCTTCACCTTTGAGAAAAAGGAATAATTGACCTACAGTGAAAAACGTCTATATAAGTCAACTTATTCCAGCTTCAAATTCTTAAACCCTGGCACTATCCATTTTAATCATGGAAACCAGGCATTATTTTTTTTACTGGCCTACATAATAATAATCGAATCTGATCTTAATTGCTTAGGAGTTCAAGTCTCTAGTCAACCAATACTGCAAAATGTGGCAGACCTTTACCAGCTTCATTAGTGTGACGACGGTGGGTGTGGACCCACTGCACCACTGGCCGGGCTTACCCTGGAGGGGTGTGACTAGTGGAGTGGCTACCAAGCTTTCACTAGAGCCTCTTTTGGTGAGGAAAGGCTTGGGCCATTAGGGTAGCCATCAGGTGCCACTCCAGGGCAGTCCACAGACCTGCAGCAACTGACTTTCCAGTTAAGACAGGAATACGAGGTACAGAGGGCAGAGGGCAGAGACAGAAACATTGTCAGACAGTCTGAGGTCGGGGCAGGCAACTCAGGTTCAAAATACGTAGGCAGGATCAGAAGAGGAGAGATCAGACAAAATGAGAAGACAAGCTGGGTCGGTAACAGGAGAGACAAACAACTATAACCTGATTGGAACTACATGTGATCTGCAAACTGGAACCAAAGCTCAGGCAAAGAGTGGAGGCAGGAGCTGCTTGATAAATGCACTGCTGGCAGGGGATAGGCCAGGGAAATTAAACTCTGCAGGACACAGCAGTCTCCCTATACCTAGGTGGAGACAGCAGGAAGATGCAACAGTGTTGGGAGTGCTGCAAGAGGGAACAAAGCGAGATGGCCTGACAAGAGGAGAAGCAGAGCGGTGAATGGCGCTGAGAAGGCGTGTGCGAATTACCGGCATCGTAACAGTTAGGGTCCAATATGACTGATCTGCTTATTTTTCTATATGGATGAGTCCAAGAAATCCCAAGAAATTAGAACCTTTTAGCAATACCATTAGAGGTCCAAAAAGGGTTGTAAGACATTGCTTTACTGCTGTGGTTAAACAAGTTCACATTTTTTATTGGATCTTTTAGGGCCTTCCATAGAGGAAACAAATTCAACAATTTCAACCAACATAATGATAAAATCTTCATGAACAAACTGGATAATTAAAAAACCGGAACAAAAAAACATTTCATGTGGAACAGTACTTTCTAGAAAGCTTCTTTCTTTTTCAGCAAAAACATTGAACCAAGATCCATGGCCGGCTAGACGTTTACTGTTATCTTCTGTGAGAAGCTCAACTCTTTGTCCTAAACTCTTTGTCCTTATGGCTTATTGCCACTAGGGCAATAAGACATAAGATCAGAAGTTTAATCTGTAGTAATTGGCCAACCTAAGGGCTCATGTAGATGTCAGTGCAAATCAGCTGGAGTACAGACCGCTAGTGCACAGAATGGCCATGAGTCTCCCGACCCGAGCGTGATGTCTACAAGTATTTCTATGAGGCTGTCACACTCGGGTCAGGAGACCCGCAGCCACTCCGTGCATTGTGATCATACCAGTAATATTGATCGTCCTTTCTAAGATTTTGCCATGAATCATTGCTTATAGTGCACTCACAATGAGGAAGCCTCCATAAATATTCTCTCCATATATAGGCCAAAACTATGTAAACTTGACAAACATCATTTTAGAAGAGCTTGATACACTTGTACTAATTGCAAATGAAACTGATTGCTTACCCTCTCACCAGGATCTCCAATTGGTCCTGGAGGACCTAATGGCCCAGCTGGCCCTGGTTCTCCCTAGATATGAACATAATAGATACATTTGCACTTAGAGGAACTGGCTGTATCACTGAATTTTGCAGATCCAACTTCCAGTTGTACATACCGAGTGTCCAGGAAATCCGATAGGACCTTCGATCACTGTACCCTGCAACAGACATCCAATGTAATATGACATAAATACTTATATAATACCATATAACATAGGGTCTCATACATCTACTCACTGGTTCTATAATGGCTGGTTCTCCCTTCTGTCCTGTCAGACTCTGCTCTTCCTAGAATGCAAAAAAAAATATTTAAAATAGAAATACTCTATCTGTTGCATACAGGTTATTTTTTGGCTTCCTACAACCTTGCTCATGACCAGACTGGGTCATGTCGACCATGTAAATTAGAAGATTAAAATAGATTAAGTCGTACCTCAGCTTCTTGGGTATCCACCTGTCCACGCTCTACTGGTCCATATCTCTCCTCTCTATTGTCATAGTCCTCATCTTCATACTGTTTGATCTCATAGTCGTCGTCATCGTCTTCTTTTCTTTCTTCTTCCCCAGTAACATATTCCTAAGTAAGGGTGACCACAGAAGAACCCTTACAATATATACATGCTTTAGCTGTGTCTTGAGATATATCTAAGAGGCTTGGCACTTGGTACCCTATCTTAGAAGATGCGGACATAGATGACTAGGAAAGACAGGGCCACACTGGAGGCGCGTTACATGGTCGTAGGTAAGGACACCTTTAGATTCTTTGCAAATATTAGAAACTTGACGAAAAATCCAAAAAACTTAAGTCAACCAACCCACAGATTGTATGCACATTCTCGGGTATGACGGAAGGGTAGTTACCTCATAGTCAGTAGCGTTGATGCTCACAGTCACTGTGGACACTGTGATGTCTTCTTCAGGAGCAGCAGTGTAGTAATAATCTGGGAACTCGTACTCCGATAGAATGGGGTCTTCTGTTGGACGTACCCTTCTTGTCTCTGTCTTTTGTGATTTAATATACATAAGTTAGTTTTCTTAAATGTATGTAGTGAAAGCTGGGCAATTTCAGAAAGGATCTATGAGGGCGTTTCCAAACAATGTCCTATATAAACTATATCTCATGGACAGCAACATCTGGACACTATTTAGCTTGGCTGGTTAATGTGAATATTCACTAACCGTATCGTGTCTTAGACTTTTGGATGCAACTTTACTATCTTATTAACTTACAAGAAGGGTGCCTCAACCTCATTGATGAAGTGCATACTCCACAGTCTGGTCCGCAATGGGCACAGATAATGTTGAGTACAGGAAAGGTGCCTCAACCTCATTGATGAAGTACATACTCCACAGTCTGGTCCGCAATGGGCACAGATAATGTTGAGTACAAATTCCTCAATTTTACCTATGAAATAGTTAAGGAAAGGCTTAACTTTGTGGATTAGTGGTCTATAGAGTTTTTGGAATTGCTTATTATCACAAAAATATTTCCTACTTGAGTTATATTCTCATCCAGTGAACCTGTCTCCTACTTTGCACTGATGAGGATCAAGAACCCACAAAACAGCTGTACACAAAGGGAGATTCTGGATTAGCTTTTATCCTAAGGGTTTAATAAAGGGTCGATATAGACTTAAAGGATTGTTACTTCCAAAAGTTGGCACAAGAGACCCTCTTCTCTATGTGTACAAAGAGGTTATTTGCATATTATATTTCGCAGGAAGGACAATATGTCTTATTTGGCGGTATTGTTAAAGAGAAACTTTACTTTTTGGACTCTACCATTAATGCTCCTAGGGATGGACACTTGTGTAACATGGCAGACAATGAAACATGCCATGATAATTTTTCTCATGAAAGTTACAAAAACTTATTTGAGAAAATCTCAGTTATCCTAGGGTAGAGTCAGAGGTACCATATGGACCTTCAACAAGCTTAAGCCACCATGATATAGATCAGTAAGGTCTTATGCATGAGGTCTTATACTACTCTTATCCACCATTATTGCAGTATTATTTTCCTCTAGGCAACTGTTCGTTGGATACAAAAGGGCATATTATAAGAACCTGCTAAAGATCCATCATGGTTGTCAGATCTCACCACTTGGGGACATCAAACTGGACTGTTGCATGGGCTAGAAATTGGTGTAAAACTAAAATAATACGTGGAACACAATGTTCCATGATTGCTGAAATACTACGGTACTTGCCCAAGATTCAAAGCCAAGAAGAAAGGTTATAATCCATATGACTGGTGGACTACAGGAGAGAGATCATCATCTTCTCTTCCATCAGCCTCTTCTCGCTTTGTTTTTCTGTTTATTTTTACTATGGTTACTTTTTATTATTGCATTCCTAATTTGTAATTACAACAGACTTTATAGCAGTGGAACAATTTGCACCAGATGGTTGTTGCCAAGGTGCCTACAGATCCCTTATGGAGATGCCCATGGTTCTTTCCTTTGCTGAAATGACCCAGCCTTTTAAACGAAGCACAGACACATCAATGGATGTCATGACTGATGGGATGAGATGAGATGGAGTTTGGCGAATGACACGGGAATTCTCATGCTTCTTTAGGAAGAGTTAGTGCCAGGATGAGAGGGTGGAAAACAGATGTTAAGCGATGTGAAAAAGCGACATTATAAATCTAATTTGGCATAATAATAAATGACTCTTCGGTTCCTTTTGGTTGGATCACCCTTCAAAAGTGACCTACTTTTAGTGACATTATGCACATTCTCTAATTTTCATTCCTATTCCAGATCTGGAGTACCAAACTGCTTGTGGACAACAGTGTATAACCCTATTAATTATATTTCCATTTTAAGTCTTTTTGGTACTGTTTTAGAGAGCTCAGTTGTACCTCCAAAGGGTCTCAGGTAGCATTGATTCTGGGGCTATTTGGTTGCATAAGAATAACACTTCCAAATTGACATATTTCAAGTGACTTTACCAAGATTCTCTACTTTTTTAATGAGCACAGGACTAAGCAATACAAAACCCAACCTACGACCAAGGGTGGAGCTGCTTATGAATAATAGAACTTCTAAATATGGACAACCAAAATGAACTAGGATGCAAAACAAAAGCCCACACTGTCAATACTGTCCCAGTGGGCTTGGTGGTAAAAAAAAAAAACCTAAAACATTGCGGGGTTGATCATAGGGATGGAAAACTGCAGTTCCCAACCCCTAAGTTACTCTTTCAGTCTATGATTAACTCACAATTCCTTATTCACCAGTTCTGAAGCAAGGTATTGCTAATTATACTCAATGGCTCATATGGGAACCTTTTCTGGCATCTCTCTACTATGCAATTTGGCCATTTTATAAGGGATTTAGGTTCCTCTTTAAAGATCGAACCCACCAATATTGGCAAGCTTGGCTAATGTATATTGGGGCCTCCCAACTCTTCCCTAAGAGATGACGTTGGGGAAGAGAAGAATTTGGCGAGTATGCTTTTCCATGGCCGTTCCTTTTGTTCTACTGAAGATAAGCCTTTGTCAGATGACTCTGGCAACAGCTGTTTCATAAAAAAACATAGGAGTGCCCCAACTGGACTCAGGATAGAGAGCTGTTGGATACGATTGACCAAACAATCGATTGGTCAAAGGTGATCTATCGTGTATGGGGGCTTAGGAAAGCACTGTTTCTTATTTGTGTAGACTTGTTTTTGATGAGGACTTATAGATACTGGGGGCACATCTTCTGGGATTAATATTTAGAACTGCATTTTGCTAAGATAAAGCACATCTGTAGAACGTTGTAATTTCTACCCATATGATTGGGTTTGGTACAGATCAAAAAGTTGAATCTGGAAGAAACAACACCACATGACTATTGGAATAGGAATTTCTCAATAAGCGGCAAATCCAATTTGCCCCAATATTTTTTATATATCACAGCTGCCAAGAACCAGGCAGTACAGCAGAACACCTTCTGTATTATTCAAAACACTTGAAACATTCAGAGCAGATGATGATGATGATGTTAGTGTTGAATATCTAGATGAGATGACAGTTGGACAATATTTCAGCAGCATTATAATGTTAATGATTAAAATAAGCCATGATCGTGGTGCTAGGTCATATATCGTGCTGACCTTAGACAATGACAAAGCAGGTTGGCACTAGAATTGCACTTTTGGGCAGGGTGGTTACCATAAGAAGAGTGACCGCCTGAGTAGCAGCTGAGGTAGTAGTGATCTCTTCTGTCGGACTTATGACAGTGCTGAGCAACTGTGTTGTGTGCTCTGCTACAGACTTTCTCTTCTTCTTTTTGCCCTTTCTATCCTTCTTTCTACCTTTTCCGCCCTTTTTCTTTCGAGGGGCAGATTCCGTAGCATTCTGTGGAGCCAAGACAGGCATCAGAAAAAAAATGTGTGTTGGGGGTAATTTGGGTAATTGAGAAGATTATGCTATAGGTCCTGGATACTCATAAAATGTATTGCTATATGAGATTTAGAGTATAGGTGATGTGTCCTCACCTCATCAACCAAGATAATTATGAAGGCTTATGTGAATACACAGAGGATAAATAAAAGTAGTGGTAGGAACACAGGGGCGCTGAAGCACCATCGAGCAACCATAGCACCAAGGAAGCCTAAGGATGGTCAGGACGGTCCTAAGCAATGGTTACTACCAAGTCTTTCACAATGTTCAATAGGCAGTGGGTCCTCACCTCATCAACCAAGATAAATACAAAGGCTTACATGAATACACAAAGAGAATAAATAAAGGTAGTGGAAGGAACAGTAGGGATTTTACGCACTGATGAGTACCTCCAGTGAAGCTTAAGGATGGTCAAGATGGTCCCAGGCAAGGATTACTACAAGGTCTTTTCGATTAGCACCAAAAGCTAATCAATAAAATTATAAAATAATAATAAAAAAATAATAAAATGAGTTATGGAGATACTATACAATCTAGCCATACATTGTGTACATTTCCGAGATCCCCAGAACATGGTGAACACCCACCTGGGTCTCGACCCATTCTAGCACCCAGGGGTATGGAGTAAAAAAGCATCTAGTTGAAGCCAGGTAGCAAAGACTTGTTTGGTCCCTATTCGTTCCAGCAGCATGCCTGGATCCGATGGCTGCTCTTTTATCTCAATCCATGAATCCACACGTCCATTTCTTGGTTTAACTTTCCATGCTATCTGGGCTGGTTCCTAGTCCCATATAATCCCATTAATGGATCAAGCTTATATCTAACGAGGAACTGGTGGCAGTCCTACCGGGCTGGCAGCGCTCTGTTTCACTGGTGCTAGTGAAAGGGGCCTCTCAGCCTGTTAGGGTTGTGAGCGTGGTGCCAAGTCAGTGACTGTGTAGGCCACAACCTCTCACTCACAATGCCTCCCTGGACCCATGTGGACATGGGGTGTGTGTGTGTAAAACTGCACCAAGCTGACCTTATGTGTCCCCAGGGTGTGTGGAACGTCATATTGGTGCAAGTGAGGAGACCATACCACGTAATCTCGCTGATGTAATGGTGACGTCGGGGGGTGGCGAGGTGCGGGTTCATTACATGTGGTGGCAGCGGACGGATTCTGCGTGATCTCTCTGGTGTCATCATCTCTGGTGTCATCATTCACAGATGACCCACCTACTTATCTTCCCATTATACAGCTGTTACACAATCTACTCTTTGGCAACTGGACATGACCCAACCTATTTACCTCCTCCTCTCTTGGGCTACTAAGTTTATTTCAGGTTAACTGGGTGTTAACAGATATCTTTCAGTCTGCCCTTATTATATGGAGCAAGAGAAAGAGCGGCTTGGTGAAACGCATGGCTGCTGCGGCATCTGTAATCCAGGAATGGCTTTGCTTGGCACTGAATATTCCCAAGTGGATGTTTAATAATGTGTTAAGCTGAGAATGAGAAAATCAGAGAGCTCTTTGGGAGTGATGCCAAGCAGGTGCACAAAGAGATACAAGACAACTCTGAAGGACTTGGCTTCTCTCCATATGCTTGCCATGCGTGATAACTTGTAAATATTCTTTAAACCATATAGTCATGGCCGAAAGTGTTGGAACCCTCGAAGTTTTTCCAGAAAATGAAGTTTTTCTACCAGAAAATTATTGCAATAATATATGTTTTGCTATACACATGTTTAATTCATTTGTGTTTATTGGAACAACACAAAAAATGAAAAATAGGTAAATTGGACATAATTTCACACAAAAAACAGAAAAATTGTCCAGTCAAAATTGTTGGTACCTTTCCAAAATTGTGGGTAAACAACTTTGCTTCAAGCATGTGATGCTTGCTCAAACTCACCTGTGGCAAGCAACAGGTGCGGGCAATCTGAAAATCACACCTGAAACCAGATAAAAAGGGGATAAGTTGAATCAATTTTTGCATTGTGTGTTTGTGTGTGCCACACTAAGCATGGACAACAGAAAGAGAATAGAACTGTCTGAGGACTTGAGAACCAAAACTGTTGAAAAATATTAACAATCTCAAGGTTACAAGTCCATCTGCAGAGATCTTTATGTTCCTTTGTCCATAGTGCAAAAGAATTTACAACCCATGGCAGTATAACTAATCTCCCTGGAAGTGGACGCAGAGAAAAAGTGATACAAGGTTGCAACACAGGATAGTCCGGATGGTGGATAAGCTGCCTCAATCACATTACAAAGAAGCTCAAGCTGTCCTGCAGGCTCAGGGTGCATCAGTGTCAGCGTTGACATTTGAATGAAATGAAATACTATGGCAGGAGACACAGGAGGAGCCCAGTTTTGACACAGAGACATAAAAAAGCTAGGCTACATTTTGCCAAAATGTATGCAGGTAATCCAAAATCATTTTTGGAAAGCCTCTTGTGGACAGATGAGACCAAGATAGAGCATTTTGATAAAGCACATCATTCTACTGCTTACCAAAAACAGAATGAGGCCTATAAAGAAACACAGTACCTACAGTTAAATATGGTAGAGGTTCAAAGATGTTTTGGGGTTGTTTTGCTGCCTCTGGCAGCAAGACATCATGAAATCTGAAGATTACCAAAGGATTTTGGGTCACAATGTAGTGCCCAGTGTCAGAAAGCTGAGTTTGCGCCCTAGCCCTGAAGGACTATGACCCCAAACTTCCTTCAATAAGCACCCAAAAATGGATGAAACAAAGTTCTAGAGAGTTTTGAAGTGGACAGTTATGCGTCCAGATGTTCCCCATTGAACTTCTGTGGAAACGTCTTAAAATTGCTGTTGGGAGATGGCGCCTCTCAATTATGAGAGACCTGTAGCAGTCTGCAAAAGAAGAGAGGTCAAGAATTCCAATTGAGAGGTGTAAGAAGCTTGTTGATGGTTATAGGAACTGATTGATTGCAATTATTTATTCCATAGGTGTGCAACCAAATATTAAGTTGAGGCTGACAACAATTTTTTTGCGGACCATTTTTGAGGTTTTATGTGAAATTCTGTCCAATTTACCTTTTTTTCTCTGTTTTTGTTTTGTGTTGTTCCAATGCACACATTGGAAATAAACGTGTATAACTAAGTATGTTGTGAGGCAGTGACCAGTGTTAAATGCTAGGGTCGCTATGTGTCCCCCAGGATGTGCAAAGAAGCATATGGAGGCCATGGGAGTGCATTGCAGTCACAGGCATAGCTGTGATTGCATTACAAAATAAAAGTGAGTATTGGTCTTGGGCATGCTATTTGTCCAGGGCAGACATAAGAAAACCTGTTTTCCTCCCCAGCCCTGGGTTTTCCATGTGGCCGACGGCCACAGGTTCTTTTGAAAAAAAAAACAGCAGCAGAGGGTTGGGTGTGTCAGTTTTGTTTTTGCAAGCAGGCAGAGCAGACGGCTCTGCACAGTACTACCTGTTTGAGGAAACACAGGGCCAAGTGGAGCCAAAAGGCCTGGCAACCTCAGCGTACACGGCGGTGCCGTAGCCCACAGCAACCGGGCACGGACTGTCTTTGTTTTCCCAGCTGCAATCCAGAGGATCCAATTTACTTTCTGTTTGTGAGTACGCTGTACATTAATAAAAGAGACTATATTTGGAACTTTTGATGGGTCACTGCCTCATCACTGCACAACGAGGATACCGCTGCTATACAATGTATAATTGCAATAATTTGGGGGGAGAAATGTTTCATTTTCTGGAACAACCTCAAGGGTGCCAACACTTTTGGCCATGACTTGTATATTAGTGAACCCTATTATAAGAGATCAATCCGAGGACATCAAAAGATGTATCTAATTTATGATTTTGATGTATATATTAACCACTTTTTTGTTATTATACCTTTATAGATCTATGCCTTGATAAAGGCCAAATGTGGCCGAAACGTTGGCTTATTTTGACTGTATGTCTGGTCTGCAATAAACAAATAATTTTTTCTGAACAATTGACTCTTTTGATGTCCTCGGATTGATCTCTTATACTAGTATATTTTTTTTTCCTGAGGACCATATTTTGATAGGTCTTAGATCTATTGAATTTGATCCCCTTGATCTTTTTCTTAGTGAACCCTATGCCACAATTACAATAGAGGGTGACCGAAAAGTTTATAATGATTTGTCCTTATTGCAATGGAGGCCAGTTCTCCATGCATTTACATGTTTGATTGATTTGGGTGGACTTATGATTATACTCGGCAGCTAATACAAAACAAGTAGTTAGTCAGCGCAAAAAAGAGTCAGAGTCAAGCAGAGAGCAACTCCTATTACTCGAGAGGATTTAGGTCTCCCATAGATTCCAACAGACTATGTAGCTGAGCTGTAGTCACTGATGATAGCTCCAGTTTTCTGAACTGACCCCTGTTCTGTACATTTCTTACATCACCAGACATTTTTATTTTCTCTCTACCTCGACACCTCATGTTTTATATTCCCACGGCACCATGTTTGTATAAATGCAAAGTTTTGGCCAAAAGTCTGACCACTTGGCTAAATATTTTAGAGTGTAACTATAAAAAAGTAGAAGCTTCTGTATTTTTATTATCACAAGTCTCCAGCCAGATGTTATACTCTCTTCACCGGATATTTCTTGCCCTTCTTAAAAGGCTTATCCATGACCATTGTTTTTGGTAGTATGGGTTTAAAAACTAACAGTCTTCCTGCCTGTTCTACCTGGCGCCGGCACGGAGCGGTCATTGACCGCTCTTGTCTGCCCACAACAACAAACCAGCTCTTTCACTTCCACTCTTCTCTGTCGACAGGGCATCACTGCTGATGTCATGCTGATTGACAGCTGGCTCCCCGCAGTTAGGCCGTGGGGAGCTGATTGTCAGTTAGAATAACGTTGGCAGTAGTGATGAGCGAACGTAATTGGATAAGGTGCTCGTGTGCTAATAGAGTGTCTTTGGCCTAGTCGAAAAATATGTTCGAGTCCCCGCAGCTGTTCGACAGCCGCAACACATGCAGGGATTACATAACAAACAGGTAATTCATACATGTGTTGCGGCTGTCAAACAGTGCAAGACATGCAGCCACGGGAACATATTATTCGGGCAGACACTCGGTTGGTACACGAGCATGCTCGGATAACACCTTATCTGACCATGTTTGCTCATCACCAGTTGGCAGTCATACCCTATCAACAAAGCAGAGCAGAAAAGAAGCCGCTGCTCTATCAACATGACATCAGAGGACGTGTGTGTGCCTGTGACCACTCTGTGGACAAGTGTGGGGCCCTCTCAGCATCGGGGACACTGGCACGCTATAGGTCCCGTGAGTCAGAGAAGTCCTAGCACTGGCAGCGAGCCCTCTTCAAATACTCACCTCTCGTCATTCCCCGCCGTTCCAGAGTCTTCAGCGTCACCGTCTTCTGACTCTGTGATGTCTCAAGGCAGAGAGCAAAGATCCTCAACTGTGAAGCAGCGGGCGTCTGACACCAGACAAGAAGGGAACAACATTCCTCTCCCAAAACTCCAACAATTGTCTCCTCACTTCCCAGACGTTTGCAATAAGAAGAGGAGATGCTACACAATGGTGGACACAGCCCAAGCACAACGTTTTCGAGATGTTTTCCTGCCAATAATTTCTAAGTAGAGCTAATTTTTTTTCAAATAAAATGGAAAAATATCTCACGTCCACCTTCTGATCTGCCTCCCGTGTTCAGTGTAAATAAAATATGGCGATAAGGGATTTCCAAATCATTCTTGTTTTCTTTGTATTTTACACAGCCAACTTTTTTTTGGAATAGGAGTAATATAATAAAGTGAAAGTTAGGTTAAAATAATCCCCTGAGAAGAGGCCTGTTTGGAAAGTTGGAGGTAATAAATGGGAGTTTTCCACCTGGGACCCTATTGTATTAGGAAGGATGGAGAGCTGCTAAAGAAGTCTGCTCCTTCAGTCGTTCTCACAGGAGGATTGACCACCTGGTTCCTTCACTAGCCAAACATGGGGTCTGCCAGTCATAGCCAGAGAAGTGGTGGTCTGATGGTGTCACTGGAGACTCGATGGCATCACCTGAATATCTAGACAATGGTTAGAAAAATATTTAGAATTGAGAGTCCTCAGTGGTTGGTATCTTGTAATGGCTAACTGAGAAGATGGTAACAAACTGCAAGCTTTCGAGACTACTTTTCTGTAGACAATGGTTATGGAGTGGTTGGGTCTCACTACCTTAGACAGTCCCTTTTTGATAAAAGAAAAAAGCCCCAGAACAGGTGAAACCCCCAATGTTCTACTTGGAATCTGGCAAGAGCTGTTCAATATTCCCACAGTGCCTCCACAGGAAAAATGAAGTATTACATCGTTCTTATCAAAGCACTTTCCATATAATGCACAAATATAGCCGGCCCACCAGAGTGGGTGCTCCCAACGATAAGCTGCAATTTGTAGTGGAATTTTCCAACAAGTAATCAATTGTCCTGAATTGACAACACAGATTAAGTAGAGCATCACACAGTGCTTCTTGGAATCATTCTTCTGCCGTGACATCCTGAGTGATGTCCTACAGATGAAGAGACTAAACGGAGGTCCCCGGCTTCAAATCGGTTCTCTGGGTTCAAAGTAAAGTTCTACACTGCAGGTTACCAAATCCTGACAGTGTGGAATGTTCACATTATTAAGATTCTGCTCGAGCTGTCGTGAAGTGACCGCCACTATGTGATTACGTCATTGGCATACTGGTGGTCTTGGGCCAACTAGAAACGTTTCCTGCTTCTCTATGTTCTATTAAGAGAAGATAGTCGGCACGTGACCGCAACGATGGAAATTACATGTGAGCAGTTATCAGAGTGGAATCCTGACAGTGAGCGCAATGCGCATTATCAGGATGGAGCAATGCATAGTCTGATGGAGGCAATGCAGAATTATATGTTGAGCATGGAGAAACCCTTTAACTAAATTTCCCTAATATATTTCACAATAGTTTCCTAAACTGCACAGCCCCTTTAATACCGGATTTTTCCATCTGCATTAAGTCTCATGATCACTACGCAAAGGCCGCAAGATTTATTACATTCTATGACCCTTTATAAAGCCTATCATCCCGGTCTGGTGATATTTAAGGCCCATATTCCATTATTTACACACTACATCTGCGGGGCTACATTACTGCTGAGCTGTGAACTGAGGGGTCTGTTCCCAGGGGTCTTGATGACACATCTCCCAGGCCTGGTTTTCCTTGCTGCCTCCCAGTTGCACATGCCAGTGCCGTGACTCACGCTCCTGTGAATGAGACCCAGCCCTGGAACCAGCTGTTACCATTCCAGCTGGGGCGGCCCGGACATCCCATCTGCTGAATGAAAACCCCTGGCTTCCAAGCTCTGGGGCTGCCCCTGCCAAAAGCTTTTCCATTTCACACTGCCTTAACTGGTGGGAACCAAAGGGTCTGCTCAGAGTTTCAACCAGTCGTGTGTAAGCCGCTGACCTGAGGATCAATTTTTTGTTAGGCCAAATATAATCAAATCTCAAAGAATACGATATCCTGAGGTGGTTTCCAAGTTCTTCTGTTTATTTACAAGGCAAATAAATAAAAAAATAGTATTTTACAAGTAAACCACCCAGAATGCAGCAGTCGGTCATGTGTGGAGGTAGCTATGGTCCAAGAGTCCTGTCCCGACCACATGGTGGCACCATGGACCTCACCTATCTGCAGGGGCATGGCGATGCAGGGGGCAGAAAAACGTGACCCCCCCGGGCCCTGGTGTCTGAGCAGACCAGAGACCCTCACACCGACAAGAAGACACCAGTGTTATACATGGCCAAGGTAGGCGGGTGGTGGAAAAACTCTGCAAGGGACCCAGGAACCTCAGCCCTCCGAATAAAGCACATTTGTTACATCGATAGACTCCTGTAACATGTAGATCTATCTATCATTTCTTTTTCTTTCCATCCATCTATAAGCCCTATCTATCTATTATCTATCTATCTATCTATCTATCTATCTATCTATCTATCTATTATCTATCTATCTATCATATCTATCTATCATCTATTATCTATCTTTTATCTATCTTTTATCTATCTATCTATCTATCTATTATCTATCATCTATCTATCATCTATCTATCTATCTATTATCTATCTATCATCTATCTATTATCTATATATCTATTATCTATCTATCTATCTATCTATTATCTATCTATCATCTATCTATTATCTATCTATTATCTATCTATCTATCTATCTATTATCTATCTATCTATCATCTATCTATCATCTATCTGTTATCTATCTCTATCTATCTATTATCTATCTATATATCTATTATCTATCTATCTATCTATTATCTATCTATCATCTAACTATTATCTATCTATTATCTATCTATCTATCTATCTATCATCTATCTATCTATCATCTATCTGTTATCTATCTCTATCTATCTATTATCTATCTATCATCTATCTAGCTATCTATCTATCTATCTATCTATCTATCTATCATCTCTCTATTTATCATCTATCTATTATCTATCTATTATCTATCATCTATTATCTATCTATCTATCTATCTATCTATCTATCTATCTATCATCTATCTGTTAACTATTATCTATCTATTATCTATCTATCTATTTATCATCTATCTATTATCTATCTATTAGCTATCTATCTATTATCTATCATCTATTAGCTATCTATTATCTATCTATTTACCTATATCATTTATCTATTAGGCTACGTTCACATTTGCAGTGTGCGCTGCTGTGTCGGCGACGCAACGCACAATGCAAACAAGAACGTATAGTTTTGCGACGCATGAATTCTTTTTTTGCCGGATTTTGGACGCAAAAAAAATGCATCTTGCTGTGTCCTCTGCGCCCTAATACTTGCGGCAAAAAAGACGCATGCATCGCAAAACGCATGCAAACACATGTCCATGCGCCTCCATGTTAAATATAGGGGCGCATGGCGCATGCGTCGCCGCGGCTGCGCCCGACGCAGCCCGGCAGAACGCAAATGTGAACGTAGCCTTATCTAGCTATCATCTATCTATCTATGTATGTATATAACTATCTTCTATCTATCTATCTATCTATCTATCTATCTTCTATCTATTATCTATCTATCATCTCTCTATTTATTTAGTGTTTTCTTTCTATCGATCTTTTTAAAATCTATCAAGCAAAAAAAATAAAATAAAAATTGAGCACTTTAACACATTCAAGTGAAAAAATGACTCTTATTCGTCCATTAGTGTGAGTGTTTACATTCCGGGTGAATAAAAAGAGTCAAGTTTTGCACTTGAATTAGGTTGGAGTGCGCATTAAGTTCCAGAAATTATGTTTTTGGACATTCGGGATACTGTCCTGGAGATGGCGCCCACATCTTTAGAACACCAGTGCTGCTATAATTTTGTTTTCTAAGTCTTCTATAATATGTATTATCTACTAGAGGTAAGTTAATTAATTCGCAAGACCGTGGTCCAGCAGCCCAGTCAGCAGTCCGTGGTCACCGGATGGGAGCCCTGTGAACTTTGTCCTACCTGCCGGCATCTCTGGCTCCTCTTTTCATCAGCCGGTCTGATGTGACATCATGTGTGTGTCTTGCAACAGTGATGACATCACACCGCACCAACAAATCAGAAAAGGCGTTCAGGTTGCCGCTAGGCAGGTGGAAGGTCACAGGGTTCCCGATCGGTGGCCACAGAATACTGATGTGACTGGACTTGGGTCATGAGAATCAAATCAATCACATCTATCTATTATCTATCATCTATCTATTATCTATCTATCTATTATCTACTATCTATCATCTATCTATTATCTATCTATCATCTATCTATTATCTATCTATTATTTATCTATCTGTTATCTATCTTCTATCTATCTGTATATCTTCTATCTATTATCTATCTATTATCTATCTATCTTCTATCTATTATCTATCTATCTTCTATCTATTATCTATCTATTATCTATCTATCTTCTATCTATCTATCTTCTATCCATTATCTATCTATTATCTATGTATCTATTATTTATCTATCTATTATCTATCTATCTATCTATTATATATCATCTATTATCTATCTAATATCTATCTATCTATTATCTATCTAATATCTATCTATCATCTATTATATATCTATCATCTATCTATATATTTTCTATCTTCTATCTATTATCTATTTATTTATCTATCTAATATCTAGTTATCATCTATTATCTATCTATCTATCTATTATCTATCTATCTATCTATCTATCTAGTTATCTATCTATCTATTATCTATCTATCTATCTAGCTATCTATGTATCTATCTATCTATTTATCTATCTATCTATCTACGGTAGATTGACCCTCACAGCGTTCCGTACTCACTCCCGGGCTCTGGTAACGCTCACGTGACTGCGTACGTCACACAGGTCCTGCGTTTCACCTAGACTCACCGCTCTCGCACCGCGCGGCGTCTGTTGTTCCAGGACACCGCTCCAATCCGAAGGCTTGTTTCAGGTGGTTGCTACCGGCCGGGGCAGCCACCTATTTGGACTTTACTACGGCGCTCTGCACCTGGAGCTCCTTGAAAACACAGCGGCAGCACGAGAAGGATTTTATCCATCACGGACTTTTTACCCATTATAGTCCTTTCATTGAAGGTAGGAACATCTATGTTTTAATTCTACCTATCCACCACGGATGTTATTAATTACTATTGTGGTATATACACAGAGAAACTACGCTCTATTTTTACGACCTATTTGGGTTATTTTACTGTTTGGCTATTAATATTTTATAGTCTATTATCAAGCGCATACCTTTTTGCACTTAGGTGCATCATTTTATTGTGTCATTTACTTACTCACCAACCAAGTGTGGAGGTTGGTTTGGTATTGCAGCAAGGATTGATAGCCTTTTCCCTCCCTTTTTCTTACATTTTGCGCCACCATTTATATTTACCTTTATCTATCTATCTATCTATCTATCTATCTATCTATCTATCTATCTATCTATCTATCTATCTATCTATCTATTATCTATCTATTTATCTATTATTTATTAACTATCTATCTATCCATCTATCTATCTCTCTATCCATCCTTATGCAGTGTTACATAATTGCACACCATGTTGGTCTCCTTACCTGGTCGGGGAACTCTGGGTCCTGGGCTTGTACAGCGTAGACGAGCGCACCATCACAGTTCCGCATGTAGGTGTTGCAATAGTCATAGGCGGCTCTGGGGTCGTCCACTATCAGCAGCTGTTGAATGTCACCCTGAAACGACAAATGCACATGATATGAGAACCAATTCTGCCAGACGGAGGAAAGCTTACCTTAAAATTAAGGACAATTGATGGTTAAAACTACTTGGCTTCATGCTGATCTTACCCAATTATGTACAGATGTAGCAGAACTGTAGATGTCATTTATTATTATTCAATGTGATATCCCAATAAGCAGTTCTCCACATGTTCAGTCAGTACAATTAGTCATATCGTCTATGTATCATTTCCATATGTGAGGAGGAAATATTAGACAACAGGGAATATCACAGAATATGGAATATTACAGAACATAGGATATTAGACAGCACGGGGCATTAAAGAACATGGAATGTTAGATAACATGAAATACTACAGAACATGGGATATTAGAGGACATGGGATATTAGAGAACATGGGATATTAGAGAACATGGGATATTAGAGAACATGGGATATTAGAGAACATGGGATATTAGAGAACATGGGATATTAGAGAACATGGGATATTAGAGAACATGGGATAATAGAGAACATGGGATATTAGAGAACATGGGATATTAGAGAACATGGGATATTAGAGAACATGGGATATTAGAGAACATGGGATATTAGAGAACATGGGATATTATAGGATATGGAATATTAGATAACATGGGATATTAGAGAACATGGGGTATTATAGGATATGGAATATTAGATAACATGGGATATTAGAGAACATGGGGTATTATAGGATATGGAATATTAGATAACATGGGATATTAGAGGACATGGGATATTAGAGAACATGGGATATTAGATAACATGGGATATTAGAGAACATGGGATATTAGAGAACATGGGATATTAGAGAACATGGGATATTATAGGATATGGAATATTAGATAACATGGGATAATAGAGAACAAAGGATATTAGAGAACATGGGATATTAGAGAACATGGGATATTAGATAACATGGGATATTAGAGAACATGGGGTATTATAGGATATGGAATATTAGATAACATGGGATATTAGAGAACATGGGATATTAGAGAACATGGGATATTAGAGAACATGGGATATTAGAGAACATGGGATATTATAGGATATGGAATATTAGATAACATGGGATAATAGAGAACAAAGGATATTAGATAACATGGGATATTAGAGAACATGGGGTATTATAGGATATGGAATATTAGATAACATGGGATATTAGATAACATGGGATATTAGAGAACAAAGGATGTTAGAGAACATGGGATATTAGATAACATGGGATATTAGAGAACATGGGATATTAGAGAACAAAGGATATTAGAGAACATGAGATATTAGAGAACATGGGATAGTAGATAACATGGGATATTAGAGAACATGGGATATTAGATAACATGGGATATTAGAGAACAAAGGATATTAGAGAACATGAGATATTAGAGAACATGGGATATTAGATAACATGGGATATTAGAGAACATGGGATACTATAAGATATGGAATATTAGATAACATGGGATATTAGATAACATGGGATATTAGAGAACATGGGATATTAGATATTAGATAACATGGGATAATAGAGAACAAAGGATATTAGAGAACATGTGATATTAGAGAACATAGGATATTAGAGGGCATGGAATATTAGATAACATGGGATATTAGATAACATGGGATATTAGATAACATGGGATAATAGAGGACATGGAATATTAGATAACATGGGATATTAGAGAACACGGGATAATAGAGAACAAAGGATATTAGAGAACATGGGATATTAGAGAACATGGGATAATAGAGAACAAAGGATATTAGAGAAAATGGGATATTCGAGGACATGGAATATTAAAGGAAATGGAATATTAGATAACATGGGATATTACAAAACATAGGATATTAGAGAACATGTGATATTACAAACATAGGATATTAGAGAACATGTGATATTAGAGAACATAGGATATTAGAGGGCATGGAATATTAGATAACATGGGATATTAGATAACGTGATAATAGAGAACATGGGATATTAGAGAACACGGGATAATAGAGAACAAAGGATATTAGAGAACATAGGATATTAGAGAACACGGGATAATAGAGAACATGGGATATTAGAGAACATGGAATATTACATAACATGGGTTATTACTGAGAATATGGGATATTAGAGAACTTGGGATATTAGAGGACATATAATATTAGAGAACATGGGGATATTAGAGAACATGGGATATTAGAGAACATGGGATATTAGAGGACATGGGATATTAGAGGACATAGGATTTTAAACAACATGGGATAATCGTGAACATAAATATTCCAAAAAATGTTATATTAGAGAACATGAAATATCAGAGAATATGGGATATTAGAGGACAATGGGTATTAGACAACATTATATATATATTAGAGAACATAGGATATTAAAGAGCATGGAATATTAGAGAACATAGGATGTTAAACAACATGGGATAACAAAGAACATGGGATATTAGAGAACATGAAATAGCAGATAAGATGTAATATTAGAGGACATGAAATATTAGTGAATCTCATCATTGGTCTAAATTAAACTAGTTCTTACAGACCTATATCTGCATAGCAATATAATGGTGCCAGAACCATCGTACATACCGTTCCTAACCTATACCTTATGGTGGCAGTTATCCTGGTATTATACCATATGTCAAGTATGTTTAGTCGACATTTAAATTAAAGAGGACTAGAGATGGACGAACCCGAACAGTAAAGTTCAGAGTCCGTACCGAACACCTACTGATCAAGCACGGACACCGAACATGGACTTCACCAGTAAGTCCATGTTACTGTTCTAGTTCGGCCCCCCGGACACCGGGTGTTTGTTGCGCTGTCGTGTGCATGACAGCGTGGCACACAATGCCTCTGATCGGTAGAAAAATTATCACCGCCGATCAGACAGCCACGGTTCCCAAGCTGTCAATTTAAAAAAATGGCGTGGGACCCCCATTTTTGACAACCAAAAAGCAGACATCTGGGGGCTGGTATTCTGAGGCTGGTAAGAGGCCATAGATATGGCCCCCCCCCCAGCCTAAAAATAGCAGCCTGCAGCCACCCAGAAAAAGCTGATCTATTTGATGTACCAATTCTGTCGCTTTGCCCGACTCTTCCCTCTTGCCCTGTAGCGGTGGCAAGTGGGGTTCATATTTATGGGGTTGATGTCACCTTTGTATTGTCAGGTGACATCAATCCCACGGATTAGTAATGGAGAGGCATCTATAAGACACTTATCCATTACTAATCCTATAGTTATATGGTAAATAAATACACAGCCAGAATAAAGTCTTTTATTAGAAATAAAGCAAAACATAGTTTTACTCTTTCATTTAAAAATACAGGTGCATCTCACAAAATTAGAATATCATCAAAGAGTTAATTTATTTCAGTTCTTCAATACAAAAAGTGAAACTCATATATTATATAGAGTCATTACAAACAGAGTGATGTATTTCAAGTGTTTATTTCTGTTAATGTTGATGATTATGGCTTACAGCCAATGAAAACCCAATTGTCATTATCTCAGTAAATTAGAACACTTTATAACACCAGCTCTAAAAAATTATTTTAAAATCCGAAATGTTGGCCTACTGAAATGTATATTCAGTAAATGCACTCAGTACTTGGTCAGCACTCCTTTGGCATCAATTACTGCATCAATGCGGCGTGGCATGGAGGAGATCAGTCTGTGGCTGTGCTGATGTGTTATGGAAGCCCAGTCGGCTCATGTCAAGAGTTAACTTTTCTCATCCTCTGTCTGGGTTCAGGTTGGCTATTTATCACCGCTGCTTCCTGCAGGCAATGTCAGATATAGCTTTTGCCTAGTTCTGCTGTAGCTGACTCTGATTGTTCTGATTTGTCGCTGCTGCGTTTGCTGTCTTAACCCGTGTCTCCGTTTTCCCCTATATCCATCTTGACTCTGTGTTTCCCTTTAGTGTGCTGACTCCCTGGTTTTGATTTGGCTTGTATCCTGACCTGCTTCTGTCTTTTGGCTTATCCGCTCCTGACCGCTACTGACTCCCTGGCTTGTCTCTGACCGTGAGTTTGTTATTCCTTTGGTACTGCGCTTTAGGATTTGACACGGCTTGTTAGACTAATCTGCTGTCACCTGTAGTGGCCTCACTGCTGCACTGCAGGTCAGCTCTGTTTAGGTGCACTCCTGCTTCCACTCTACTGCCATCTAGTGGAGCCTGCACCTACCTGCATTGCAGCAGCGTGACAGCAGCCTTTAGCTCATCTGCATTGTGGGGTCTGGTGTCTCTCATCTTCCTCTTTACAATACCCTATAGATTTTCTATGGGTGTTAAGGTTAGGCGAGTTTCCTGGCCTCATCGAGGTGGCATCATTGAGGCTGCATTCCCAGCCGGGCTGAACTGCGGTGACCTCAATGAGAACTCCATTAGCACCGTGTGAAAGTCTTACGGTGCAGAGGCGAGTTCACCACAGTGAAATTCTCCTGGTAAACTGTGGTGGACTCGCCTCTGCACCTTGAATCTTTTTCTCAGGGTGCTAACGGGGATCTCACAGAGGTCACCTCAGTTCAGCCCAGCTGCGAACGCAGCCTCGCTGACCGACTATAAACTCAATTACGTTACTGCTTGTCATTGAGCTCATTCATTAGTGGTTTTCAGCTTGGACGACAGCATCTTGGCACTGTCCAGGTTGAAAACTGATTATCCCCCAGACATGGATTACAGCGTGGGATAAAAAGTTGGACAGGTGAGGGATATTGTTGTTTTTTATTTTTGTTTTATTACAAGAGACGAGGGCTTCAGTGGAATTAGGTGTTAGGCTAGTATAACTGTGTTTGTTATAAATACAGTGTGTTTTATTTTATTTCAACTAAAATACTTCATTCTGGCTGTGTCTTTATTTACCATATATCTATAGGATTAGAAATGGATAGGTGTCTTATAGACACCTCTCCATTACTAAGCCGTGGGCTTCATGTCACCGGGCAATACAAAGGTGACATCAACCCCACAAATATGAACCCCACTTGCCAACACTACAGGGCAAGTGGGAGAGCTGAGCAAAATAATAGATGCGTCTCTTCTGGGCATCTGTAGACTGCTATGTATAGTCTGGGGTGGGAGAATATCCATGGCCCCTTACCAACCTGAGAATACCAGTCCCAGCTGTCAGCTTTAGCAAGGCTGGTTGTCAAAAATGGGTGGGACCTCACGTCGTTTTTTTAAATTATTTATTTAAATAATAAAAACATTGGAGTGGGGACCCCTCTGTTCTTGATAAACAGCCTTACTGAAGCTGACAGCTGAGGGTTGCAGCCCCCAGATGTGAGTTTTGCCTGGCTAGTTATCAAAAATATAGGGCAACCATGACTTTTTTTAGAAAAATAATTTATTTACAGCACGGGCGCCGGCTGTTGAATACTCCCATCCGCCGCTCCTGCTCTCACTGTTATTAGTGGCAGCAGGTGTCAGATGATGGGAGCAGTAGTCCCATCAGCTGACGCCAGTGACCTTTAAACTTTATACCTCTGATCACAGCTGCACACTCACAATGCACATGACAGTGTGGCAAACACTGGATATTTGGGCCCCTCCAGTCAAGTGATTGGGGCCTGGGTTCGGGTACTGTTCTGGTACCCGAACCAAAACTTTTTGTAACTGTTTGGCAAAACCAGGTGTCTGCCTATCTCTAAAGAGGACTTTTCACTTGCTAAAAAAAAATATTAATACTTTGTAAACATTCATGAGTTCCTCTGATTTTGCTGCCCTTTTCAATCTTGCTCTGCGCTGATTGCGCTTTTGCAAAGATATTCACATTTGTTGCTTTTGGAGCACAGTATGTGAAATCTCTACTTGTAGAGCAACTGGGCTTTTCTTCAGAGATTTCTCTGGGCGGGTGCACTTTCACCCCTCCTTCCAAGACACTGACAGTCATAGATCAGCAACTGATCTAATAGTCCCAAACACTGCAGAGCTGTGATTGACAGTGCCTGGAAGGGGTAAAATCACGTACCCTCAGAGTAGACTCTAAGGAAATGCCCAGTTGGTATACAAGCAGAGATTTCACATACTAAAAGCAACAAATATGAATAACTCCCTAATGGAGCAACACAACACAAATGGAAATGAGCGGCAGAATCAGGGGAGCTCAGGGATTTTATAAGATATTTAACTTCATTTGTTTTTCGCAAGTGACGGGTTTTTTTTTAAAGGGGTTGACTGCATTTTTTAATCTTTTTTACTTGTATTTGGAGCTACAAATCATTTTTTTAATTTGGATTTCAATAAAACTTTGTCAGCATTTGGCCTTTCAAGGATATTTGTTTTCCTGCACATTCAACTTTGATGAAATCATAAATGAGCTGAGAGAACCTCACAGCTTTTAAAATTTTATGGAGGGGAAGGAGCTACAGATAGAGACAGACATTCTACTGCAAATTCTGCTGAAATCACAGTTACTGTCATCTCCTATCTCAGTAATGGGAAAGTCTGTCTTCATTGAAGTCATATTTTATCCATGAATTTAGAGAATGAAAGATCAGTCCATGAGGAGAACGAAGCAGATTTATCTGATAAGATATATTACAATGGTTTCCATTGATTTATGAATATAAAATAAATAAAAGAACAATGACTTTTTTAAGTCTAATCTACTCCACACTCCAGGCTGCTGATTTTGTAGACAAACCTCATGTCACGACACTTCCCCAACCCTCCTTGTTCTGCTCCATGTCCTGATCCTCCTGATGTGATGTTCCCATGTAAAGCAGCTGTAGCTGACAAACAGCATTGATTCGCCGTGGGCATTAAATGAAAAAAAGAAAAAAACAGGGATCTGGAAAGTCGGAAATGAATCCAGAGCTGGACCTTGGCCATAGGAACAAGTGAGGCTTACTCATTAACCCCAATCCTCACCAGAGACCTCTGTACTTCAGAAGTTGACGTCCTTTCCCACCTAAGGTGGAGGATCATGTAACCAGGGTTGTTGTGACCACAGTTAACGCCTAACATTTGACCCTTCCCAGTCATGTCATCATCACGGGCATTCGAGAGGCTGAGATATGAGGAGCTGCTGTGTGCGATTCTCACACTATAGACTCATAGTTATTTAGGTGGACCAGAGGCTCTATGGAGGTGATAGACATTTTTTCTGACCACCATTGACCCTGTATATCATCATTAGCCCACAGTCTAAAAATATACAGTTGTGCTCAAAAGTTTACATACCCCAGAATTTTTTGCTTTCTTGGCCTTTTTTCAGAGAATATGAATGATAACACCAAAACTTTTTCTCCACTGATGGTTAGAGTTTGGGTGAAGCCATTTATTGTCAAACTACTGTGTTTTTTTCTTTTTAAAACATAATGACAACCCAAAACATCCAAATGACCCTGATCAAAAGTTCACATACCCTGGTGATTTTGGCCTGATAACATGCATAGAAGTTGACACAAATGGGTTTGACTGGCTACTAAAAGTAACATCCTCACCTGTGACCTGTTTGCTTGTAATCAGTGTGTGTGCATATAAGATTAGTGAGATTCTGGGATCCAGACAGACTCTTGCATCTTTCATCCAGCCACTGATGTTTCAAGATTGTGAGTCATGGGGAAAGCAAAAGAATTGTCAACGGATCAAAGGGGAAAAGGTAGTTGAACTGCATAAAATAGGAAATGGATACAAAAAGATATCCGAGGAATTGATAATGCCAGTCAGCAACGTTCAAACTGTGATTAACAAATGGAAAATCAGGGGCTCTGTAAAAACAAAAACCACGGTCAGGTAGACCAACAAAAATTTTGTCTACAACTGCCAGGAAAATAGTTTGGGATGCAAAGAAAAACCCACAAATAACATCAGCAGAAATACAGGTCTCTGAAAACTAGCGATGTGGCTGTTTCAAGATGCACAATAAGGAGGCACTTGAAGAAAAATGGACTGCGTGGTCGAGTCGCCGGAAGAAAGCCATTACTGCGCAAATGCCACAAAGTATCTCACCTACAATACGCAAAACAGCACAGAGACAAGTATTTTGGGCATGTGTGAGCTACAAAGGCACAGGAAACTCGGCCAAAGTTGAAGGAAAGATGAATGCAACATGTTATTAGCAAATACTGGAGGCAAATTTGCACTCATCAGCCCGAAAGCTGGGCATGGAATGTACTTGGACGTTCCAACATGAAAACGATCCAAAACACAAGGCCAAGTTGACCTGTCATTGGCTACATAAGAACAAAGTGAAGGTTCTGGAGTGGCCATCTCAGTCTCATGACCTCAATATTCTTGAGCCACTCTGGGGAGATCTTAAGAGTACAGTTCATGCTAGACAGGCCATGAATTTACAGGAACTGGAGGCTTTTTGCCAAGAAGAATGGGCAGCTTTACCATCTGAGAAAATAAAGAACCTCAACCACACCTACCACAAAAGACTTCAAGCTGTCATTGATGTTAGAGGGGGCACTACACGGTATTAAGAAATGGGGTATGTGAACTTTTGATCAGGGTCATTTGGATGTTTTGGATTGTGGATTTGTGGTTAGTGTTGAGCATTCCGATACCGCAAGTATCGGGTATCAGCCGATATTTGTGGTATCGGAATTCCGATACCGAGTTCCGATATTTTTGCGATATCGGGAATCGGTATCGGGATGAAGATTCATGTGTAACATAAAGAATAAAAATAAAAAATATTGATATACTCACCCTCGGACGCGCCCTGGTTGTAACCGCTGCAACCGCCATGCTTCCGTTCCTAAGAATGAGAGTGTGAAAGACCTTCGATGACGTCGCGGCTTGTGATTGGTCGTGTGAGCGGTCACATGAGCGGTCACGCGACCAATCACAAGCCGCGACGTCATCGAAGGTCCTTCACGCGCTCATTTTTAGGAACGGAAGCATACATACATATATATTTGGACAGAGGCAACATTTTTCTAAATTTGGTTATAGACATTACCGCAATGAATTTTAAACAAAACAATTCAGATGTAGTTGAAGTCCAGACTTTCAGCTTTCATTTGAGGGTATTCACATTAAAATTGGATAAAGGGTTTAGAAGTTTTATATGGACCTAACTGTAACACTTATATGGGGAATCTGAAAACAAATCTTCAATTTCTCCGCTGTGCCACCATTAGAGAAATTAAGTATTGCATATTTCCTATTAAAATCAATGATGTGTCCATGAAATATATGGACATGTGTCCTCAAGAGCTAGAGATGCTCTTTGAAACCAAGTTCTACTCTAGTGACTAAGAAGTTTTCTTCTATTTTACGTAAAAAAAAATGTTTTATAAACCAGATAAAAAGGTTCTCCCTGGTACTACAACACTGATAACTAACTCATTACAGATTTTGCATTTGGGCCAAGATGCTTCAAATTATGTCTCTCCATAGGATGTCTAAATGTGATAAGTTGCAGGACCAGGCACCGTCACTAAACCTATCTGAGAAAAGAATCAGATAGCACAAGTATTATAAATGGCCCACGGTATGTGGGGCTCCGTTACAGATTTTGCATTTGGGCCCACATGCTTTCAATTACGTCTCTCCATAGGACCAGGGCTGTGGAGTCAGTGAGCCATACCTCTGACTCCAACTCCTCAATTTCCATGACACCGACTCCGACGCCACCAAAATGGGTTCCGATTCCATAGCCCTGACAGGACTGTGGAGACAGTAAGCCAAACCTCCAACTCCTCAATTTCCATGACACCGACTCCACCAAAATGGGCTCCGACTCCATAGCCCTGACAGGACTGTGGAGACAGTAAGCCAAACCTCCAACTCCTCAATATCCATGACACCGACTCCACCAAAATGGGCTCCGACTCCATAGCCCTGACAGGACTGTGGAGACAGTAAGCCAAACCTCCAACTCCTCAATTTCCATGACACCGACTCCACCAAAATGGGCTCCGACTCCATAGCCCTGACAGGACTGTGGAGACAGTAAGCCAAACCTCCAACTCCTCAATTTCCATGACACCGACTCCACCAAAATGGGCTCCGACTCCATAGCCCTGACAGGACTGTGGAGACAGTAAGCCAAACCTCCAACTCCTCAATTTCCATGACACCGACTCCACCAAAATGGGCTCCGACTCCATAGCCCTGACAGGACTGTGGAGACAGTAAGCCAAACCTCCAACTCCTCAATTTCCATGACACCGACTCCACCAAAATGGGCTACGACTCCGACTCCAGGACTCCGATACCGACTCTACAGCCCTGCATAGGACATCTAAATTCTAAGACCCAACCATTACAGATCAGGTCTTGAAGGACCAGGAAAACCTAAAATAACTATGTGAGGTACGAACACTGCTGAGACGTAGAACTTTCATTGTGCTGATTGTTAGGTTACCGGAGGTCAAAATCTTCTACCAGTTCAGTCATACAAATAGTATTGTAGTAATACAGTAAAATGAATACGGTCATCCTTCAGCTGCTTCTCCATCTGTTCTGGACGACGACTGATTGTGTATTTTTTTTATTTAGTTTTGTTGGCCTATGGGATTTATGTTTTGCAGCCAGTTAGGTCTAAAATGACCTATTTGGCTGGTACAACCTCAATTTGATAATTTTTCAACAAAATAAAAAAAAACATCTTGTCTGAAAGGGAAACAAACTGTTAGACCCTGCTGTGGACCAAATGTGGTGCCAGAGGTGACATCACAATGAGACCTATCAGCCAGAGACCCAACTGGACTGTAAGATACTAGAGACATCTTCTGCTTGATGTGTATTGTTATATCATACGAAAATACCACCGTACGACTAATATTAGGGTGTATGGAAAATCCAGAGTAAGATTCTTCTCTTAGGGGTGTAGAAGCCTTCAGACCTCTCACCCCACTCTCCACCCTACGTGTTGGCTGCGGTTTGACGAGGCGTGCAGAGGCTTTGGTGCCAAAAAAGTAATTTAGTTTCTCTCTGGTGATTTAAAATATTTCGGAAAAAAAGGGGCAGGGTGGGAGAGAAGAGAGCAGTCTGTGATGGTCAGCGACTAATAGTGGATTAAGCATTTCGGAAATATATGTAGCAGAGCAAACGAGAAATTATATAGATTGTGCAGGATCAGAAGAACATGGCTCCTTACTCCCTGACTTGTGTCTGGTATTCCTGCTAAGCTTCATTGAAGTGAATGGAGTAGTGCTACGATAACATACACAGTATGGTGGACAAGTGTGGAGCTGTTTTTGGAAAAAAAAAGGGCGTTTGTGTGATCGCTGGAGCCTCTGCGATGTGTACAATGCCTTGCAGCTTTTTTCCTACTTTCCTGTCGTGTACTTTTTGTAAAGGGGGATGCAAAGTGTATTATTATTGTCCCATTCAACACTGATATAACCCTGCCAGCTAAAAAAACATATGGTGTAGACAAGCAGGAACCAGCCTGCAAGTCAAATGTGAAGAGGCTGCAGCGATCACACAGTCATTTCAGGCAGATTTTCAGAAGAGATACCAAGGATTGGACTCCCGCTAATGTAATATTCAGAGCATATCCTAAGACTGGATAAAGCCTCAAGGCTGGCAGTAAATGAGCAAGAGTAAGGCTAGGGTCACATTGCGTTGTGTGAATCCGTTTAACGGACTACGTTATACCGCGGCATAACGCGGTGTAACGTAGTCCGTTAACGCCGCCATTGCTTGTAATGGTGAACGCATCGCTAGCGCATGCCCACATCGGGCGTGCGCTAGCGATTTGCCGTCATTTGAGTGACGGACCTCGAACGCTGCTTGCAGCGTTCGCGTTCCGTTCCTCGCTAGCGCAGATCGGGCATCTGCGCTAACGGGATCGGCAAACGCGATCCCTTTTGGGACATTGCATTAGCGCAGTCCGTAGCGCTATGCGCTAAACGGACTGCCCTAACGCAATGTGAACATAGCCTAAGACCTTTGCTTGGAAACAACACCCGCATTTTCCACCGCATGACCCTGTAGCATCTGCAAGTGACCCTTGTGTAGTTAATAAAATTCATGTTGGAATTTGTGATATTTTAATTGTTGGAAGGGAATAATCTGTAGCATATGTGACCAGAGCTGACATCCTTACTTCAGTGGTTGACTTCACTGGCTCTCCTCTATTTTGCCTGCTAACGCTTATAGTTCTTCTCATAACCCGGCTGATAGTTCTGTTCACCCCCACTCCTAGTTTGGGACTCTGACTCTGTCATACTACCAGTGACGCTGTTCATGGCTCTCTGTCTGCTGCTGATGCAGGGGTTGGCTGGCGAATTTTAGCTTGGAGGGCAAACATAAAATACTGGTCTGGACTTGAGTCTGAGGTGCAGCTACTAACAAGCCATTTCATAAAGTTCACAGCTTATTTCCGCAAAACAATAAGCAAGCAATCTACACTTGATAGACTCAACCTGACCATAGACAATGACCTTTCTCAGCCCACAAGTGTTCCTTCCCGATAAGTAGCACGTCTTGTATTTTTAGAAGATGTTCACAGATTAATATGAGGCTGCAGATAATGCTTTACATGGATTCTCCACTACTGGCCAACCCCTGCTTAATCATTTCAGGTTCCCATAGAAAATATAAACAATGAATGTTTCATGAAGGAATGAATGTCTGGAGGACACAGAAGTCTGGAGGACACAGAGCAGTCTAGATGACATTGAAGAGTATGGAGGACACAGAAGAGTGTGGATGACACAGAAGAGTCTGGAGGACACAAGAGTATAGAGGACACAGAAGAGTCTGGAGCACACAGAGATGTCTGGAGGACACAGCAGTCTAGATGACACAGAAGAGTGTGGAGGACACAGAGGAGTCTGGAGGACACAGAAGAGTATGGAGGACACAGAAGAGTATGGATTACACAGGAGTCTGGATGACACAGAAGATTATGGAGGACACAGAAGATTATGGAGGACACAGAAGAATGTGGAGGATACAGTGGAGTCTGGAGGACAAAGAGAAGTCTAGAGGAGACAGAAGAGTATGGAGGACAAAGAAGAGTGTGGATGACACAGAGGAGTCTGGAGGACACAGAGAAGTGTGGAGGACACAGAAGAGTGTGGAGGACACAGAAGGATGTGGAGGACACAGAAGAATATGGAGGACACAGAAGAGTACGGAGGATACAGAAGAGTGTGGAGGAAACAGAGAAGTATGGAGGACACAGAAGAATGTGGAGGACACAGAAGAATGTGGAGGACACAGAAGAAGGTGGAGGACACAGAAGAAGGTGGAGGACACAGAGGAGACTGGAGGACAAAGAGAAGTCTAGAGGACACAGAAGAGTACAGAGGAAGCAGAAGAGTGTGGAGGACAGAGAGGAGTCTGGAGGACACAGAGAAGTGTAGAGGACACAGAAGAGTGTGGAGGACACACAAGAGTATGGAGGACACAGAAGAGTATGGAGGACACAGAAAAGTGTGGAGGACACAGAAGAGTGTGGAAGACACAGAGGAGTCTGGAGGACACAGAGAAGTGTGGAGGACACAGAAGAGTATAGAGGACACAGAAGAGTATGGAGGACACAAAAGAGTACAGAGGATACAGAAGAGTGTGGAGGAAACAGAGAAGTATGGAAGACACAGAAGAATGTGGAGGACACAGAAGAATGTGGAGGACACAGAAGAATGTGGAGGACACAGAGGAGTCTGGAGGACAAAGAGAAGTCTAGAGGACACAGAAGAGTACGGAGGGCGCAGAAGAGTGTGGAGGACACAGAAGAGTACGGAGGACGCAGAAGAGTGTGGAGGACACAGAGGAGTCTGGAGGACACAGGGAAGTGTGGAGGACACAGAAGAGTGTGGAGGACACACAAGAGTATGGAGGACACAGAAGAGTGTGGAGGACCCAGAAGAGAGTGGAGGAAACAGAAGAGTACGGAGGATACAGAAGAGTGTGGAGGAAACAGAGAAGTCTGGAGGACACAGAAGAGTATGGAGGACGCAGAAGAGTGTGGAGGACACAGAAGAGTGTGGAGGACACAGAAGAGTATGGAGGAAACAGCAGAGTATGGAGGATACAGAAGAATGTGGAGGAAACAGAGAAGTCTGGAGTATACAGAAGAGTATGTAGAACACAGAAGAATGTGGAGGACACAGAGGAGTCTGGAAGTCACAGAGGAGTCTGGCTAAGGCACTTTCATAAAGAACAGAGGGGAGCTCAGCCATCAGCTATTTTATGCGTATGGGAGACTTAAAGTATAATATTGTAAAATTGTTTATATATTATGTACTCTAGGGCAATAAAAATGAACAAACCGAACAACAAAAGTCCAGAAACGAAAAAATAAACACATGATAGTACATGAAATCATCAAAAATGTAAATTTTATTGATAATACATAGGGACAAAAAAGGAAAGAAAAATATGGCAATGTGGTACCAAACACACAAAATGTGTATCAGCCCACACAAAACACACCTTATGAATATATCACAGATATATATGGACTAAATGTATATAATACAGGATAACATCCATCAATGATATAGCCCATAAAAACTATTAAATATATATATAAAGTAAAAGGGCATATAAATGTCCATACAAATGTCCATATGGTATACAAATAAATGGACAGGTAACCAAACAACCAGAGTAAAGGGCAGAATAATATCTGCTAACTCACATAAGTGCATGTGTGCCAAAATAGAATGGTCAGTGAACATGTGAGATGTATACAAATAATACCAGCTGCACTGTGTGAGACCCAGCAGCAACGTGACCTGCAGCCGCAAAATAACGGTCACAGCATGTGGATCATGGAGGAGAGGTTACCTAGAAGGTGTGGTGAGTGTGGACAGACGCGCCCCGACGCGCGTTTCGGATCAAGAGTCCTTTTACATGTTTACTGACCATCTCATTTTGGCATGCACACAGTGCAGCTGGTACTATTTGTATACATCTCACATGTTCACTGACCATTCTATTTTGGCACACATGCACTTATGTGAGTTAGCAGATATTATTCTGCCCTTTACTCTGGTTGTTTGGTTACCTGTCCATTTATTTGTATACCATATGGACATTTGTATGGACATTTATATGCCCTTTTACTTTATATACATATTTAATAGTTTTTATGGGCTATATCATTGATGGATGTTATCCTGTATTATATACATTTAGTCCATATATATCTGTGATATATTCATAAGGTGTGTTTTGTGTGGGCTGATACACATTTTGTGTGTTTGGTACCACATTGCCATATTTTTCTTTCCTTTTTTGTCCCTATGTATTATCAATAAAATTTACATTTTTGATGATTTCATGTACTATCATGTGTTTATTTTTTCGTTTCTGGACTTTTGTTGTTCGGTTTGTTCGTTTTTATTGCCCTATATTTGCCGAATGGTCTGCCATTTATATAGCTACCCCTTATCAAGCTTTGTGATATAATTTCATCTTTAGGTTTGTTTTCTTGACATTGCTTGTGTAGTGTGCTATTTCTTATATTATGTTCTCTGCATAGTGTTGCTGATCAGAAGTGGTCTAGATCAGGGGTCCCCAACTCCAGTCCTCAAGGCCCACCAACAGGTCATGTTTTCAGGATTTCCTTAGTATTGCCCAGGTGATAATTGCATTACCTGTGCAAAACAAAGGAAAACCTGAAAACATGATCTGTTGGTGGGCCTTGAGGACTGGAGTTGGGGAACACTGGTCTAGATCATGAGACCTCCACAGTTTTGTGATAGTGAATGGATAAACCCATAGCTACTATTGAGCCCATTCCCTACTCTGTTTGCGCAGCTCGTGCAATAGCTGTGCATTTCAGAGTGGAATCTTGACTAGTCTGTGGGAGTCTCAGCGCCTGGAATCCCACCGATCAGCAACACTATGCAATATATAAAAATACACTATTTTGAAAGCACCACTTCAACATTTTTTTTATTTCAGCGCTGGAGTGGTGCCACTAAACTAAGTTCCCTGTGCTTAGTAGTATACGTACCAGCCACTGTCTACAGCTGTTCTCTGCGCTGCCCCAGTCCTGATTCATCATCTTGTGACCACAACTTCTGACTGACTGGAAGTCAGAGCTAATGGTCACGAGATCCCAGTGTAAGCCTTTGAGAGGTTCGTCTTGGCCGTGTTCAGGCTCTCATGGACTTACATCAAGTTGTAAATTCCGGATTGCCCTGCAAGCATCGCATCCCGCAGAAGACCGACCGGAGCGGCAGGTACTGCTGAAGACAGCGTCTAATAAGTATGAGACTAGGAGTAGGGAACTTAGATTAGTACCACCACTCCAGTAATGCAATAAAAAGATTCACTGGACTGGAGCTTTAATGTTTTTTTCCCGTCAATTGTCTGGCGTTTAGATCTCTCTTTTTTTTATTTTAACTTCCATTTTATGCTACTTTTTATACATATTTTATTAGCTTGGGCAATAACGCAGGCAGCAATACAAATTATTTTAATTTTTTAATTTTTTTTTTTACATTTTGCAATTCACGTTTGTGTATGTGAATGGTCCAGGCACAGTTCAGACCTAAATCCCATTGAGAATCTGTGGAAAGTTTTGAAAATTGCTGTTCACAGACGCCTCCATCCAATCTCCCTGACCCAGAGCGAGTGTGAAAAGAAGCGGTGACAATGTCATCTCTAGACGTGCAAAGCTGGTAGAAACAGAGCACAGAAGATTTGCAGAAGTTACTGAAGAGAAAAGTGGTCCTACGAAGTCTTGATTCGGGGGGACTGACTACAAATACAGGTCACAATTCTCACACTTATATTTTGTAAAATAATTAGAAAACCTTTGGTCATTTCCTTTACATCTCATGATGTACAATAACAAATTGTATTGTGGTACCGTGTTAGTCAGAAAAATCGATGTGAATACTTTTCTGCCCAATGATGACAGAAGTATTCTAGGAGTGATACCTTTATTGGCTAACCAGAAAATAATATGTTTGCAGCTTTCAGAGCACAGTGGCTCCTTCTTCAGGCAGGATTCAGGCAAGGTAATCTTGCCTGAAGAAGGAGCCACTGTGCTCTGGAAGCTGCAAACATATTATTTTCTGGTTAGCCAATAAAGGTATCACTCCTAGAATACTTCTGTCGCCTTTACATCTCAGAAATACTTGTTACTTAGTGTTGGTATCACATAAAATCCCAATAAAATACATTTCAGTTTGTGGGTGTTTCGTGAAAAATGCGGAAAAGTTCACAGGGTATGAATACTTTTTTAAGGCACTGTAGTTACCATTTTGGTATCATATGATGATGCTATTATAATGGTATTGACTAGTGGCTGGTATAGCAGGTTGTTTTTGCGGTGTGTGGGGTAACAGCATGGAAGTGTTGTTTGGCCAGTGTATGATACTGTTATTTGAGTAGTGTATGACAGTGGTCGGGCCTAGAAGTCGCCATATAAGTGCTTCATAGCCGGCCCCTAAATCAGTGTCACTGTATCTAATTTGGAACAGTCCGTCACAAAATCCCTTTGACATTTTGACGTACATGATGCCGGCAGACTTGAGTGGGAGGCCGACTCTCAGGCCCCGGGCGCTGTGCAGGATGAGGCGCAAAATGGAGGTCTTGCCCGTACACGTCGGAACAAGGACTCTGTTTAGGAAAGTCTGTGGCGCTCTATAGCCCTCACTTTTCGGCAGGGGTAATTAGAAGTACTTCTTGGTTTTGCTTTTCATTTTGGAATGCTTTCCCACGTTATCAATTTTTCTTAAAAGGGAAATGACATAAAAAAACAAGGCCTTTGTGAAGGAATGGCTCGTCCAAAACAGCTAACTTTTATGAAACATAACATCTCAGTCACGAAGTGAAGACCCCGTAAGTTTACAGAGTGGGGGGGCCGAGTGCTGAGGAGTGGTAGGCAGAAAAGTCACCAATGCTTTCCTGACCCCCCAAACTGCAGAGTCCAGACCTTCTCTGGTATTAACATCAGTACAAACACTGCGCCCCCGCCGGGAGCTTCGTGGCCGTGTAGCTGCTATACAGTCTTACATCACCAAGCACAATCCCGAGCGTCAGATGAAGTGGTGTAAAGCCGAAAACTTTCACAAGACACTGTATATACAGTGGGGCAAAAAAGAATTTAGTCAGTCAGCAATAGTGCAAGTTCCACCACTTAAAAAGATGAGAAGCGTCTGTAATTTACATCATAGGTAGACCTCAACTATGGTAGACAAACTGAGAAAAAAAAATCTAGAAAGTCACATTGTCTGTCTTTTTAACATTTTATTTGCATATTATGGTGGAAAATAAGTATTTGGTCAGAAACAAAATTTCATCTCAATACTTTGTAATATATCCTTTGTTGGCAATGACAGAGGTCAAACGTTTTCTGTAAGTCTTCACAAGGTTGCCACACACTGTTGTTGGTATGTTGGCCCATTCCTCCATGCAGATCTCTAGAGCAGTGATGTTTTTGGCTTTTCGCTTGGCAACACGGACTTTCAACTCCCACCAAAGGTTTTCTATAGGGTTGAGATCTGGAGACTGGCTAGGCCACTCCAGGACCTTGAAATGCTTCTTACGAAGCCACTCCTTCGTTGCCCTGGCGGTGTGCTTTGGATCATTGTCATGTTGAAAGACCCAGCCACGTTTCATCTTCAATGCCCTTGCTGATGGAAGGAGGTTTGCACTCAAAATCTCACGATACATGGCCCCATTCATTCTTTCATGTACCCGGATCAGTCGTCCTGGCCCCTTTGCAGAGAAACAGCCCCAAAGCATGATGTTTCCACCACCATGCTTTACAGTAGGTATGGTGTTTGATGGATGCAACTCAGTATTCTTTTTCCTCCAAACACGACAAGTTGTGTTTCTACCAAACAGTTCCAGTTTGGTTTCATCAGACCATAGGACATTCTCCCAAAACTCCTCTGGATCATGCAAATGCTCTCTAGCAAACTTCAGACGGGCCCGGACATGTACTGGCTTAAGCAGCGGGACACGTCTGGCACTGCAGGATCTGAGTCCATGGTGGCGTAGTGTGTTACTTATGGTAGGCCTTGTTACATTGGTCCCAGCTCTCTGCAGTTCATTCACTAGGTCCCCCCGCGTGGTTCTGGGATTTTTGCTCACCGTTCTTGTGATCATTCTGACCCCACGGGGTGGGATTTTGCGTGGAGCCCCAGATCGAGGGAGATTATCAGTGGTCTTGTATGTCTTCCATTTTCTAATTATTGCTCCCACTGTTGATTTCTTCACTCCAAGCTGGTTGGCTATTGCAGATTCAGTCTTCCCAGCCTGGTGCAGGGCTACAATTTTGTTTCTGGTGTCCTTTGACAGCTCTTTGGTCTTCACCATAGTGGAGTTTGGAGTCAGACTGTTTGAGGGTGTGCACAGGTGTCTTTTAATACTGATAACAAGTTTAAACAGGTGCCATTACTACAGGTAATGAGTGGAGGAAAGAGGAGACTCTTAAAGGAGAAGTTACAGGTCTGTGAGAGCCAGAAATCTTGATTGTTTGTTTCTGACCAAATACTTATTTTCCACCATAATATGCAAATAAAATGTTAAAAAAACAGACAATGTGATTTTCTGGATTTTTTTTTCTCAGTTTGTCTCCCATAGTTGAGGTCTACCTATGATGTAAATTACAGACGCCTCTCATCTTTTTAAGTGGTGGAACTTGCACTATTGCTGACTGACTAAATACTTTTTTGCCCCACTGTATATATATATATATATATATATATATATATATATATATATATATATATATATATATATATTAGAACTACTTACGCAAGTGTTTGTTTGTATCACTGACTATTTTTATGTAATTATAGATCAAGATGTAGGTAAGAAGGTATTTACGATACGTGCATACATATCACTATCAGTGTACGGTTATGTATGTGCACCTCTATGTATTACTGTACTTGGGCATGTGTGAAAATGTGTGTATACGTATATACTATATATACAGTGCTTTGGTAAAAGTATTCATGCCCTATGAACTTTTCCATATTTTTTCACGTTGCACCCATGAACTTAAATTTCTTTTTTTCCTTTTTCCGTTTCAAAAGTAAAATTTTACATCCGTACTCGCCACACTAATACAGCGCCCTGGTACTGGGGCTGGCTTTTTACATGTGTACCTATCTAACATGTGTACCTATCTAACACTTCTTGTTACATCATTTTTTGAGAAGGGAGATGAATTTTGTTCAATAGGAAAACAAAAATAAAAAGGTAGACATTTAAAGTGGGCTTTTTCCAAATCTAGCCAGAAGTATCCCTACTGCTCCACAAAAGTTACTGACTTTCCAAAAAAAAGGATCCCGACATGCAGATTTGGGGTCCCACAATCCTCCATGGCCCTTCTTGCAGTGAAATAGCGAGATTTCTGTCTTTGCACTGACCCAATGCTGTCGCATACATTGCTAAAGCTGATAATGAATAATTTTTCTAAGGGGACTAAAAAATTAAAAAGATTCGAATCATCATTATTTTCCCCCCATTAAAAAAAAAATTAAATAAAATAAATAAACATTTTTGTTATCGCCACATTTATGTACCTTTTGGCCAATCAAAATCGAAATTATTTAAAGGGGTTGTCCTGTAAAAACTGCCACTATTTCTCTCTATCCCTGTGCGAAAAGACGGTAACGTGACCACATGTGTGTGATTCGCATACCATGTAGCTTCGGGCTCTATGTTCCACATGGAAGCTGAAATCCTGTAGGGCTAGACACCAGCGGGTGACCCTAGCATTTTTCCCTTTTTCTCCCTCATCCACCTGAGTGGGACATGGTCTGTTACTAACTAAAATTTTCGCCCTAAGAGATAGTACCGTAATATGTCAACCGCCCACTTTATGGCCAAGCATTCCTTTTCTATGATGGAATAATTATTTTCACATGTGGATAGCTTCCTACTCAGGTAGGGTCTCCTCCCTTGTATCTCCCGAGAAAGGACTGCTCTTAAGCTGACATCTGAGGCATCTGTCTGGAGTAAACATTTCCTCTTGAAGTCGAGGGCAACCAGGACCAGTTGCTTACACAGAGCCACTGTCAGTTCTTGAAAGGCCGCCTCCACAGTCCATTTGGCCATAAATGATTTCGTACCCTTAAGGAGGTCAGTCAGGGGTGCAGCCATCATGGCAATGTTTGGGATGAATCTTCTGTAGTATCCCACCATTCTTAGAAAGGCTCCAAGTTGCTTCTATGAGAGCATTCTCGGCCAGTCCACTTTACTGATTTGGGGTTTGATCTCACCTCTACCTACTACATATCCCAGGTATTTGGCCTCTTCATTCCCCATGGCACATTTTGGGATTTATCAAAAAACCCGCTTTCTAAGAGCATCAATCACCACCTGAACCTTTTCTATGGCATACGCTTCCATGTTTTATTGAATCTTTCCACAAGGCCGTCTGGGGATGGTATACTGATGTCTTCAGTTGTGTGATTTGCGGGGCCTTACACAGTTCCCTCATCATCTTACTCATAAAGAGTGTTCCTCGGTTCTCCCTCGGTAATCCTGTCTGAGAAAAAACATTGGCTAACTCGTGAGCTATACTTTTTGCCGAGGAGTTTCTTAGGGGAATCGCTTAGGGGTATTGACAGTCATCGTCACCCCCAAGCATGCCAAAATTTCAGTTTCTAGCTTGTCATATTCCATGGTGTCTTGCAAGGCCAAGTCATAGTAAGGCTTCTGGGACTCCCCTGTCATGTCTGGCACTATCACCCCAGCCCATTGCTCTGGCGAAAGTTTCTCCCTCTTGGCAACCCTTTCAAAAACAGTCAAAAAGGACTCTATGTCGTCACCCGGGGGCATTTTCTGCAGGGCTCTCCTTACCACCTTCTGGATGGAAAAATCGTCCACTGACCTTGGAGTCGGAGCTTTAGCCGTGAGATGAACCACCCCTGTGAGCTAATCGATCTCCAGCGCTGTTGTCCTTGTTGATCTTGTTGCTGTTGCAGCTGCTGCTGGTGTTGTTGGCCTGTTGCATAAGCAGCTTACTTGTCTCCTGATGTGCCAGCTGTTGCTGCTGCTGGGCTTGCACCAAATGTTTAATCATGTCCTCTAATTTGTCTGACGTTGCTTGCTGGCTTATGGCCGCCTTCACCCAGGACATGAAGTAAATCTGTAGCAGTCACATTTGTTCGCTGGGAACGCTGTCCGCACTTCTAACACCAATTGTGGGAATGCTACTCACTTGGGTGCATCGGGAGGCAAAACAAGCAGCGTTTCCATTTAAATGCCCATGCTGGTTTGTTGCTACTTCCTATACCAACCATAAGCAAAGGAAAAAAATAAACAGCCTTCAGTGCAGGCAAAACATAGTAAACAGTTCTTTTGTGAAAGTCTCTTGTGAACCAGTTCTGGTCCTAAAGACTGGATAGCATCCAGTATAAAGGCTCAGTCTGGATACAGCACACAGGGGGCCTTCTTCCTCTACACATAGACCTTGTGTCAAACAACGGACTCGTTCTTAACCACAGGGGTGGGTATGTGGGCAGCCAGACCTGCCCATCTCTCAGGCTGTCTGTAAAACCTGGCCTAGATGCACCAAACGATCCTGTTAGTGCTATGTGCACTAGACCAGGGGTCCCCAACTCCAGTCCTCAAGGCCCACCAACATGTCATGTTTTCAGGATTTCCTTAGTCTTGCCCAGGTAATAATTGCATCACCTGTGCAATGCAAAGGAAATCCTGAAAACATGACCTGTTTGTGGGCCTTGAGGACTGGAGTTGGGGACCCCTGCACTAGACCAGTACTCCAGGATTACATCACAGATGACAACCATCTCTGTGACACATACCTCCCATCAACTATGTGTCCGGTAGCTGCCTTGTACCCCATATAATTCCCTTTAAAGGGTTATTTGGGACTATTTTATTTTTTTACAATAAGCCAAAAAACTAACAGGCAGGTAGTTGCTCACCTTGCTACCTTGCAACGGGTTAGAGCAGTCACAGAATGCTCATGCTGGCTACTCTGCATCACGTCAACAGAGCAGCTCTTCCTCTTCCAGGCTGCTCTGTTAACAGGGCCTTACTTCTGATGTCATGCTGATTGACAGCTGGCTCTCCGCACTTAGGCAGCGGGGAGCCAGCTGTCAATCAGCATGACGTCAGCAGTCACACCCCGTCAACAGAGCAGAGCCGAAAAAAAGCTGCTGCTCTGTCAATGTGACATCTGCTAAATCTTCAAAAACGTCAACAGGAGCGGTCTGTGACTCCTCTCTGCCAACAGAGATCAGCATCAGGCAGAACAGGCACGTAGTTAGCAACTACCTGCCTATTAGCTTTTAGGCCCATAGTAAAAGAAATTACAGTCAAAGAAAATCCCTTTAAACAGCGTCATATGGTGTATGGGCCCAAAAAAAACAATAATTTTGTTATTATTTTTCTGAACACAAGACAGTATTTCTCTCACAGACAGAATACAGTGATTTCTAAAATCCGCACCCCCACCTTCCTTCCCCTTCCAGCTGGAGCTCTAACCCCTGACCATGAGAGATTTTAGAGATTTTTAGGAACCTAGCCAGAGCATACTGCCAGTATCAACAGTTCATGAGAGGAATCAGATCCAGGAAGATAGAAGATTGCAGATTCATTTAGTATAATAGGAAGTAATAAGTCACTATAAAAAGAGCAATTACTGAGTGATAGACAGAATTCTAGGCGGGGAGATCACTCCTTAAAGGGATAGTACTTATATTATTTGGCAATTGTCCATTGGGACATATAGTCACCATAAGGCTAAAAAAAGATTTTGCATCTCTGCCCACTCTGATATCTTTTTAATCTCAGTATGGAGTATCCAACAGTCCAGAAATTCCTTACTTCTAGCAATTGTTAAAAGAATGAATACCTAGGAAAGATCTCCAAATGTAATGATGTCTCTATATAAAGGAGCATTAAGGATATGGGCCTTTCACTGCTTTTTATGGATGAGACAATGAAAACCAACACAACAAATTATGCTAAAACACCCTATTTACATCCTGACACCCATCCTAAAAATATGTACTCTCAGATCCTCTGGAACTACTCGCTGCCACCACCAATCTTCTTTTTTACAGGTTGATTTGACTCCTGGCATGGCTGTTGTCAGCCATCTGGCCACTATTGATTTGGGGCTTATAGGCATGTGTCACAGTTATGGAAAAATATGCAGATTCTTCCCCAATTAGTTCTGAAGTTGAAACCGTATATCCCATTAATATTAGATCTATACAAAACCCCAACATTCATAACTTTCCACCGATGCCCAAATGACTAGTTGCAGATGTAAAGTTTCCTTTCAACTCAGAATGTGTTTCCTGGGGACAGAGGAGACTTGTCCACTTCTTCATCTATGCGTAAACATATGTCCTTTTATTATCTGGATCTCAGAAAAGATCTTTCCTGTTTAATTACCTGTACTCTTTAGGGAGTCTTAATTAATTTTGTCACTTTTCAGCTATACGTAATTTCCTCACTTCCCATATGTCAACTGTGCAATTATTCTTCAAAGAGACTCTTAGATTGCGAGCTCTTTTCTCCTTGAGAGAATGTGTGTTAGAGAGGAGGAGGTGAATGCTCCCTTACTGGAGATGGTAAGTCTGAGACTCCTGGATAGAGGTCTAATATGTAAAAAGAAACAGCCAACAGCACTTCAAAACAGGAATGCATGCTCCAAATCTATCGAACCCAATTGGAGGATAAATGGCCAAAAAACAAAGAGGAACAGCATCCAGTCCAGGTGAAAAAGAGAAAAAAAATCTTTATTCCGCCATGATACAACGTTTTGACCAATGTTGATCTTTATCAAGTGGGGGGCTGATTTGCAGATTGTACCCCAATCCCACTTTATGGCCCACCATTCATAGATCCCACAATACTCTCTCCTTCATAGATGCAGAGATAAGCTGCATTCACTCAATGTCACCAGATAAGTCTGAGACTCCTGGATAGAGGTAGCTGCAAGTGACACTAAGGCGCCAACTTCAAAGGAACCCTTCGGGATCTGTTCTGGGTCAGTCACTGGTTCTGTTACCTTTCTGGCTGAGTAGGGTCCTGGAGGCAGTGCGTTACCTGTGTTCTGAGCTCTCTGGCCGTGGGTGACAGTGGCTAGGTAGGCTGTCTCCCCTGGGAATAACGTTTTCCCATTTTTCTGACAGGCTGTGGATCCAACTTTCCCACCACCCTGATCCACTGTGAATGCTACGTTCCTTCCAATCTGACAGGCTGAGGTACACACCTGCCCACCACACTAATTGACTGAGGATCCTGGTTTCCCGGCCCCCTGATAGCTTATCGATATCACTTTCCCACCATCCATTGTGACACTGGTCGGCTGCACGTGACCACCTTCCTTATGATCTCTGTGCTTTTCTCTATCCTCTCATGTTACCTCAGGAGCCATGCTAATCATGGGGCAGCTACCACCGGCCATGTCAATGTCCATCGTGACACTGGTCAGCTACATAGGACCATCTGTTTCATGATCTCCATGCCTGTCCCCATTGCTCTTAATATTCATGCTGGCCCTTTTTAGGGGATCCTCAGCAACATCACCCCGCAGCATGACATGGCAGAGTTCTCCTTTACCACACAACACATTTTCATTATGCATGACAGTCACATTCACAGCATCAACCTTGGAAATGCATGACATATCAGATGTGAGAGGGTTGTTAGTAATGTATTGGGTAACCAATCGTCCTAGATGCAGATGCAGCGCCCCAGGGTCCTGGTCGTTGCAGTAATGTCATTCTTCCACTAGGGGGAGTGATGTTACGTCTGAAAGCAATAAAGGAGATCACCTTACCAGGTATCACAAACCACACAACACACTTCACACTCCAGTCCACCAGGGGGAGCTATGCTCCTATTTAGTAGGGCACTCTTCACATATAGGTAAAACTGGTGGTCTGGATAGGAATTTAGGCAGAAGCGAGCTGGGCTTCACCCAGTGAGCTGCTATCTGGGCTCCACTCAGGTAGTGGGTCCCTGACAGGGGTGGGATCCTATCAATAGACTAATCTGAGGACTCAAAAATTAGTGAAACCAAAAATGGGTTTTATTAAAGTAACAACCAGTCATACAGGATGCCAACGTTTCGGCCCAAAGCCTTTATCAAGGCACTTATCTGTATGTAGGTAGGAGAGCAAGGCACAGGAGAAGAAGGCGCAAGGGACATGAGCACTACCGCTGCGGGAGTGAGGTGGAGGAGAGTCAGGAAATCATGCTATTTAACAAAGCGCAGACATATTACTCCTGATATCTAAGTGACCATGTTGAATCTCAGTTAATTTTTGGCGTACATCATTTTTAACCAACGAGATAAATGTCTCGACAGGATGATAAGTCCTAGGGGGAGAGAACGTACTTCGTTGAAACAAATTTAATTTCTTGAGAGAAAGAATGGTATTGTCAGCGACATTATCAGTAATATTATCAGTAGTGGTAATAGATGATGATGATGATGATGATGATGATAATGGAATGATTTTGGAGAAGTGTACCTTAAGACGAAGAGATCTGAAGAAACGATTAAGCTCTTGGTCTAAGGTAAAATCATTAAAAGGGGTGGGATCCTGTCAGAGGCCTAGACAGAAGGCCACGAAGCTGCGCCTGCCCGACCCCGACGTGCGGCAGCATCCTAGAAAGAGACATTGAAGGGAATTGCGTTGCAGAGAGTGAGAAACGAAGTCATAGCAAAAGGAGAGGAAACCAGAAGGAGTTCTGCCCTGTAATAGGCTGCCTCCTTTCTGAGGCGCAGTAGCCGGTAGCCGGAACACCGAGGGAGTCATCATCTCCAAGCATGGCTCCAGAGACCGGCAGGACGGCTAGTTCCATATTGGTTGCCCGACCTTATACCCAGGAGGCACGGTGGCAACTGTGGGGCCCGGGGCGTGATAGAGTCCCTGTAAAAAGCCTCAGGCCATCAGTCACATGGGTTTGTCCTATCCTATCCATCAGGGGGACAGAGAGAAAGAGATATAACATCTAGAACACCAACATCAGTTGTGAGGAGCTTACCGAGAAGCTCAGCAGGAAGGGACTACAACACCCAGGCGCTAGAGGCTACTGATTTCCAACTGGATAAGGGTACTCTGGATTTGTATTCATACCGGCCGTACTCTGCCTACCCTGTGATCCGGTGCTCTGGACTGAGGACGCTGAAGCTTTCAGTAAAAAGGTAAAGAGACTGCAACCGTGTGTCCTCATTCTTCACTGTGCCTCACACCATCCACTATCCACCATCTACACTCTGGGAAGCCCTGGGGACACTTCACCTGTGGGAAGGTATACCATCTAGCTGCCATAACATCACCCCAGCGGACCCCTAAGCAGCGTCGGTCACCCTGACCGAATACCACAGGTGGCGTCACGAACATTATCCTTTTAAAGACCTTTTCCCCATTTATTAATGGACCTCCCAAGGGCCACGGACCGGGTCAGCCACCGTGACATCCCCATCGAGAACCGAAGGGCCCGGCACCGAGTTCCCCTAGCCCTTGGGGGCGCTCCACAGATGGGTGTTGGAAGATGGGCCTGGAGCCCCTGAGGGCCAGCTGGCAGGGGCACTGGGGGTGGTTGTTGGCTTTCCCCCTTTCCAGCAGGCAAAGGCTGACTTCTGCACCTCAGGCGTATGATTGACCTCATAGGCGTCTGCGATCTGTGCTGCTTTAGCTGTCTCCTTTGGCTCCCGATTCAGAACAAACTATCACATATCCACAGGGCAAAACTAAAGAAATTGGTCCTTCACCATCAGGTCCTTCAGTTCCTCGAAGTTGGTGACTGACAGTCCTTGGACCCACTGTTCAAAGTTGGTTCTCAGCACGTCCACCACACCACTATAGCTGTCAGGTGGTCCACACTGGAGAGACCGGAACTTTCTGCAGTACTTTTTTTTAATCAGGGCCTGATTGATGGCCTCATAGTCCTGTCTCAGGTTCGAGGGAGAGAGGCAAACACCTCGAGAGCTTTGTCCTAGAGCCCTGGGGTTAAATATTGGTCCCACAGGTCCGCACACAGCTGGTACTGTTTGCAGGCCTTTCAAGCCCCGCAGAAATCCAAGTCCCTGTTCTTGCCCATGACAGGAAAATGGGTTTTAAAGGTAGAGACATTACTAGACTCCCTGTTCTGTGGGGTGGATGACTCCTTCTGGATTCATGCTAACGCTAGTTGGTATTCTCGCTCCTCATCAAATGTAGCCATAATTGTCAAACAAAAGACAGAAAAACAAGAAGAGGAAACTCTGACTCCCCCTGGTTGTAACTGCTACACGTATAGTAATGTCCCACATAAAAATAATAAAAACACTGACTCTGATTCCTCAAAACTTTGCCTTGAATTGTAGCAGAACCGTGCAAGTTTTCAGTGACAGGAATGATTGCTCAAACCAGATCACTGATGTTCTGAAATATCCCACCACTTACTACCAATTGTCAAAGATCATAGCCATGGGGTGATACTGAACCAACCACGCTGTTATCTTTTTGTCACCTACAGTTCTCTGCTGCCCCCAATCTTCACGAAAATTACACAATTGACAGACGATTAACGGAGGAGGCTGTCTCTGTTGCCACAAATAGGCTGGTGATTGGAGAACTAAAAGTGAGCATATGGTATTTATTCCTCCGATTCCAACACATGGAATATATATGAGGTTTAACAATGATAAATGTAAGGTTATACACATGGGAAGAAGGAATCAATATCACCATTACACACTGAACGGGAAACCACTGGGTAAATCTGACAGGGAGAAGGACTTGGGGATCCTAGTTAATGATAAACTTACCTGGAGCAGCCAGTGCCAGGCAGCAGCTGCCAAGGCAAACAGGATCATGGGGTGCATTAAAAGAGGTCTGGATACACATGATGAGAGCATTATACTGCCTCTGTACAAATCCCTAGTTAGACCGCACATGGAGTACTGTGTCCAGTTTTGGGCACCGGTGCTCAGGAAGGATATAATGGAACTAGAGAAAGTACAAAGGAGGGCAACAAAATTAATAAAGGGGATGGGAGAACTACAATACCCAGATAGATTAGCGAAATTAGGATTATTTAGTCTAGAAAAAAGACGACTGAGGGGCGATCTAATAACCATGTATAAGTATATAAGGGGACAATACAAATATCTCGCTGAGGATCTGTTTATACGAAGGAAGGTGACGGGCACAAGGGGGCATTCTTTGCGTCTGGAGGAGAGAAGGTTTTTCCACCAACATAGAAGAGGATTCTTTACTGTTAGGGCAGTGAGAATCTGGAATTGCTTGCCTGAGGAGGTGGTGATGGCGAACTCAGTCGAGGGGTTCAAGAGAGGCCTGGATGTCTTCCTGGAGCAGAACAATATTGTATCATACAATTATTAGGTTCTGTAGAAGGACGTAGATCTGGGGATTTATTATGATGGAATATAGGCTGAACTGGATGGACAAATGTCTTTTTTCGGCCTTACTAACTATGTTACTATGTTACTATACCTTGGTTTAGTCACTGTTAACGCCACGATAACCCAAGAACTACTCGCTGCCACCACCAATATTTTTTTTAACAGACTGATTGGATGCCTGGTTTGAGGTAGTGTATGGCTTTCAGGAGTGTGGTTTACAGAACAAAAGGAACAGAACCATTACATTACAATACATTAGTTTTATAAAAAACATGCAAAAGATTTTAAAAAGGGGACAAAACAATACAGTATATACAATTAAATATTAAATAAATATAATTACATAAAGTAAAAAGGATTAACAGAGAAACTTACTACGCTGATAACACTGATGGCTCAGCTTAGCAGATGGAATCAATCCGATTGAAAACATCTGGTTAACACCTACACTGATATGTATCTTCTTTAGCATTGAACACAGATCGTAACACACCTTATCCTTTTATCAGCACCTAAGTTACTCCCACACACCTCCCCTTGATAACTCATAACAGAGCTGGTCATGGCATGTGGCTTCAGGTTCAGAAAATTATCAAATTCCCAACATTCACAATATCTTCACTCCTGAAGATCACAGAAGTTCGATATCACCATCAAATTTTTTATCGGGATTTTACCTTTTAATAGATAGGAAAGCATGGCTATTGCTTTGGGGCTTATAAGCATGTATCACAGTTATGAAAAAATAGGCATATTCTTCTCCGAAAAACATATTTATGGCAAGTGGTCAGGCTATTTTTAAAAGTGCACTTATAAGTTATTAAAGATCAAAACGGGAGGTTTTAAGCAGATGATTAATTCAAAAGCCCGATTCTATGTTCCAATAGTGTAAAAGCTGCTGCCAAGCAGTGGCTTCTTCTCCTCAGGTCTTGTATTGTAATACTAAAGAGAAAGACAGCATTATCATGACTGATAACACCTCTATATACAGTAGCTAACACAGGATCCACATTCACAATAGGTAATGTCACAGCTCACCTCCTCCTCCTGTACAATGACTGATAACACCTCTATATACAGTAGATAACACAGGATCCACCATTCACAATAGGTGATGTCACAGCTCACCTCCTCCTCCATGACTGATAACATCTCTATACACAGTTGATAACACAGGATCCACCATTCACAATAGGTAATATCACAGCTCACCTCATCCTCGTCCTGCACAATGACTGATAACACCTCTATATAGAGTAGCTAACACAGTATCCACCATTGACAATAGGTGATGTCACAGCTCACCTCCTCCTCCTGTACAATGACTGATAACACCTCTGTATACAGTAGATAGTACAGGATCCACCATTCACAATAGGTGATATCACAGCTCACCTCCTCCTCCTGTACCATGACTGATAACACCTCTATATACAGTAGATAACACAAGATTCACCATTGACAATAGGTGATGTCACAGCTCACCTCCTCCTCCTGTACAATGACTGATAACACCTCTATATACAGTAGATAACACAGGATCCACCATTCACAATAGGTGATGACACAGCTCACCTCCTCCTCCTGTACAATGACTGATAACACCTCTATATACAGTAGATAACACAAGATTCACCATTCACAATAGGTGATGTCACAGCTCACCTCCTCCTCCTACACAATGATTGATAACACCTCTATATACAGTAGATAACACAGGATCCACCATTCACAATAGGTGATGTCACAGCTCACCTCCTCCTCCTGTACAATGACTGATAACACCTCTATATACAGTAGATAACACAAGATTCACCATTCACAATAGGTGATGTCACAGCTCACCTCCTCTTCCTGTACAATGACTGATAACACCTCTATATAGAGTAGAAAACACAGGATCCACCGTTCACAATAGGTGATGTCACAGTTCACCTTCTCCTCCTGTACAATGACTGATAACACCTCTATATACAGTAGATAACACAGGATCCACCATTCATAATAGGTGATGTCACAGCTCACCTCCTCCTCCTGTACAATGACTGATAACACCTCTATATACAGTAGATAACACAGGATCCACCATTCACAATAGGTGATGTCACAGCTCACCTCCTCCTGTACAATGACTGATAACACCTCTATATACAGTAGATAACACAGGATCCACCATTCACAATAGGTGATGTCACAGCTCACCTCCTCCTCTACAATGACTGATAACACCTCTATATACAGTAGATAACACAGGATCCACCATTCACAATAGGTGATGTCACAGCTCACCTCCTCCTCCTGTACAATGACTGATAACACCTCTATATACAGTAGATAACACAGGATCCACCATTCACAATAGGTGATGTCACAGCTCACCGCCTCCTCCTGTACAATGACTGATAACACCTCTATATACAGTAGATAACACAGGATCCACCATTCACAATAGGTGATGTCACAGCTCACCGCCTCCTCCTGTACAATGACTGATAACACCTCTATATACAGTAGATAACACAGGATCCACCATTCACAATAGGTGATGTCACAGCTCACCTCCTCCTCCTGTACAATGACTGATAACACCTCTATATACAGTAGATAACACAGGATCCACCACTTACAATAGGTGATGTCACAGCTCACCTCCCCCTCCTGTACAATGACTAATAACACCTCTATATACAGTAGATAACACAGGATCCACCATTCACAATAGGTGATGTCACAGCTTACCTCCTCCTCCTGTACAATGACTGATAACACCTCTATATACAGTAGATAACACAGGATCCACCATTCACAATAGGTGATGTCACAGCTTACCTCCTCCTCCTGTACAATGACTGATAACACCTCTATATACAGTAGATAACACAGGATCCACCATTCACAATAGGTGATGTCACAGCTCACCTCCTCCTCCTGTACAATGACTGATAACACCTCTATATACAGTAGATAACACAGGATCCACCATTCACAATAGGTGATATCACAGCTCACCTCCTCCTCCTGTACAATGACTGATAACACCTCTATATACAGTAGATAACACAGGATCCACCATTCACAATAGGTGATGTCACAGCTTACCTCCTCCTCCTGTACAATGACTGATAACACCTCTATATACAGTAGATAACACAGGATCCACCATTCACAATAGGTGATGTCACAGCTCACCTCCCCCTCCTGTACAATGACTGATAACACCTCTATATACAGTAGATAACACAGGATCCACCATTCACAATAGGTGATATCACAGCTCACCTCCTCCTCCTGTACAATGACTGATAACACCTCTATATACAGTAGATAACACAGGATCCACCATTCACAATAGGTGATGTCACAGCTTACCTCCTCCTCCTGTACAATGACTGATAACACCTCTATATACAGTAGATAACACAGGATCCACCATTCACAATAGGTGATGTCACAGCTCACCTCCTCCTCCATGACTGATAACATCTCTATACACAGTTGATAACACAGGATCCACCATTCACAATAGGTGATATCACAGCTCACCTCCTCCTCCTCTTGTACAATGACTGATAACACCTCTATATACAGTAGATAACACAGGATCCACCATTCACAATAGGTGATGTCACTGCTCACCTCCTCCTCCATGACTGATAACATCTCTATACACAGTTGATAACACAGGATCCACCATTCACAATAGGTAATATCACAGCTCACCTCATCCTCGTCCTGCACAATGACTGATAACACCTCTATATAGAGTAGCTAACACAGTATCCACCATTGACAATAGGTGATGTCACAGCTCACCTCCTCCTCCTGTACAATGACTGATAACACCTCTGTATACAGTAGATAGTACAGGATCCACCATTCACAATAGGTGATGTCACAGCTCACCTCCTCCTCCTGTACAATGACTGATAACACCTCTATATACAGTAGATAACACAGGATCCACCATTCACAATAGGTGATATCACAGCTCACCTCCTCCTCCTGTACAATGACTGATAACACCTCTATATACAGTAGATAACACAGGATCCACCATTCACAATAGGTGATGTCACAGCTTACCTCCTCCTCCTGTACAATGACTGATAACACCTCTATATACAGTAGATAACACAGGATCCACCATTCACAATAGGTGATGTCACAGCTCACCTCCCCCTCCTGTACAATGACTGATAACACCTCTATATACAGTAGATAACACAGGATCCACCATTCACAATAGGTGATATCACAGCTCACCTCCTCCTCCTGTACAATGACTGATAACACCTCTATATACAGTAGATAACACAGGATCCACCATTCACAATAGGTGATGTCACAGCTTACCTCCTCCTCCTGTACAATGACTGATAACACCTCTATATACAGTAGATAACACAGGATCCACCATTCACAATAGGTGATGTCACAGCTCACCTCCTCCTCCATGACTGATAACATCTCTATACACAGTTGATAACACAGGATCCACCATTCACAATAGGTGATATCACAGCTCACCTCCTCCTCCTCTTGTACAATGACTGATAACACCTCTATATACAGTAGATAACACAGGATCCACCATTCACAATAGGTGATGTCACTGCTCACCTCCTCCTCCATGACTGATAACATCTCTATACACAGTTGATAACACAGGATCCACCATTCACAATAGGTAATATCACAGCTCACCTCATCCTCGTCCTGCACAATGACTGATAACACCTCTATATAGAGTAGCTAACACAGTATCCACCATTGACAATAGGTGATGTCACAGCTCACCTCCTCCTCCTGTACAATGACTGATAACACCTCTGTATACAGTAGATAGTACAGGATCCACCATTCACAATAGGTGATATCACAGCTCACCTCCTCCTCCTGTACCATGACTGATAACACCTCTATATACAGTAGATAACACAAGATTCACCATTGACAATAGGTGATGTCACAGCTCACCTCCTCCTCCTGTACAATGACTGATAACACCTCTATATACAGTAGATAACACAGGATCCACCATTCACAATAGGTGATGACACAGCTCACCTCCTCCTCCTGTACAATGACTGATAACACCTCTATATACAGTAGATAACACAAGATTCACCATTCACAATAGGTGATGTCACAGCTCACCTCCTCCTCCTACACAATGATTGATAACACCTCTATATACAGTAGATAACACAGGATCCACCATTCACAATAGGTGATGTCACAGCTCACCTCCTCCTCCTGTACAATGACTGATAACACCTCTATATACAGTAGATAACACAAGATTCACCATTCACAATAGGTGATGTCACAGCTCACCTCCTCCTCCTGTACAATGACTGATAACACCTCTATATAGAGTAGAAAACACAGGATCCACCGTTCACAATAGGTGATGTCACAGTTCACCTTCTCCTCCTGTACAATGACTGATAACACCTCTATATACAGTAGATAACACAGGATCCACCATTCATAATAGGTGATGTCACAGCTCACCTCCTCCTCCTGTACAATGACTGATAACACCTCTATATACAGTAGATAACACAGGATCCACCATTCACAATAGGTGATGTCACAGCTCACCTCCTCCTGTACAATGACTGATAACACCTCTATATACAGTAGATAACACAGGATCCACCATTCACAATAGGTGATGTCACAGCTCACCTCCTCCTCCTGTACAATGACTGATGACACCTCTATATACAGTAGATAACACAGGATCCACCATTCACAATAGGTGATGTCACAGCTCACCGCCTCCTCCTGTACAATGACTGATAACACCTCTATATACAGTAGATAACACAGGATCCACCATTCACAATAGGTGATGTCACAGCTCACCGCCTCCTCCTGTACAATGACTGATAACACCTCTATATACAGTAGATAACACAGGATCCACCATTCACAATAGGTGATGTCACAGCTCACCTCCTCCTCCTGTACAATGACTGATAACACCTCTATATACAGTAGATAACACAGGATCCACCATTCACAATAGGTGATATCACAGCTCACCTCCTCCTCCTGTACAATGACTGATAACACCTCTATATACAGTAGATAACACAGGATCCACCATTCACAATAGGTGATATCACAGCTCACCTCCTCCTCCTGTACAATGACTGATAACACCTCTATATACAGTAGATAACACAGGATCCACCATTCACAATAGGTGATGTCACAGCTTACCTCCTCCTCCTGTACAATGACTGATAACACCTCTATATAGAGTAGAAAACACAGGATCCACCATTCACAATAGGTGATGTCACAGCTCTCCTCCTCCTCCTGTACAATGACTGATAACACCTCTATATACAGTAGATAACACAGGATCCACCATTCACAATAGGTGATGTCACAGCTTACCTCCTCCTCCTGTACAATGACTGATAACACCTCTATATACAGTAGATAACACAGGATCCACCATTCACAATAGGTGATGTCACAGCTCACCTCCCCCTCCTGTACAATGACTAATAACACCTCTATATACAGTAGATAACACAGGATCCACCATTCACAATAGGTGATGTCACAGCTTACCTCCTCCTCCTGTACAATGACTGATAACACCTCTATATACAGTAGATAACACAGGATCCACCATTCACAATAGGTGATGTCACAGCTTACCTCCTCCTCCTGTACAATGACTGATAACACCTCTATATACAGTAGATAACACAGGATCCACCATTCACAATAGGTGATGTCACAGCTCACCTCCTCCTCCTGTACAATGACTGATAACACCTCTATATACAGTAGATAACACAGGATCCACCATTCACAATAGGTGATATCACAGCTCACCTCCTCCTCCTGTACAATGACTGATAACACCTCTATATACAGTAGATAACACAGGATCCACCATTCACAATAGGTGATGTCACAGCTTACCTCCTCCTCCTGTACAATGACTGATAACACCTCTATATACAGTAGATAACACAGGATCCACCATTCACAATAGGTGATGTCACAGCTTACCTCCTCCTCCTGTACAATGACTGATAACACCTCTATATACAGTAGATAACACAGGATCCACCATTCACAATAGGTGATGTCACAGCTTACCTCCTCCTCCTGTACAATGACTGATAACACCTCTATATAGAGTAGAAAACACAGGATCCACCATTCACAATAGGTGATGTCACAGCTCTCCTCCTCCTCCTGTACAATGACTGATAACACCTCTATATACAGTAGATAACACAGGATCCACCGTTCACAATAGGTGATGTCACAGTTCACCTCCTCCTCCTGTACAATGACTGATGACACCTCTATATACAGTAGATAACACAGGATCCACCATTCACATTAGGTGATGTCACAGCTTACCTCCTCCTCCTGTACAATGACTGATAACACCTCTATATACAGTAGATAACACAGGATCCACCATTCACAATAGGTGATGTCACAGCTTACCTCCTCCTCCTGTACAATGACTTATAACACCTCTATATACAGTAGATAACACAGGATCCACCATTCCAATAGGTGATATCACAGCTCACCTCCTCCTCCTGTACAATGACTGATAACACCTCTATATACAGTAGATAACACAGGATCCACCGTTCACAATAGGTGATATCACAGCTCACCTCCTCCTCCTGTACAATGACTGATAACACCTCTATATAGAGTAGAAAACACAGGATCCACCATTCACAATAGGTGATGTCACAGCTCACCTCCTCCTCCTGTACAATGACTGATAACACCTCTATATACAGTAGATAACACAGGATCCACCATTCACATTAGGTGATGTCACAGCTCACCTCCTCCTCCTGTACAATGACTGATAACACCTCTATATACAGAACATAACACAGGATCCACCATTCACAATAGGTGATATCATAGCTCACCTCCTCCTCCTGTACAATGACTGATAACACCTCTATATACAGTAGATAACACAGGATCCACCATTCACAATAGGTGATGTCACAGCTCACCTCCTCCTTCTGTACAATGACTGATAACACCTCTATATACAGTAGATAACACAGGTTCCACCATTCACAATAGGTGATGTCACAGCTCACCTCCTCCTCCTGTACAATGACTGATAACACCTCTATATACAGTAGATAACACAGGATCCACCATTCACAATAGGTTATGTCACAGCTCACCTCCTCCTCCTGTACAATGACTGATAACAACTCTATGTACAGTAGATAACACAGGATCCACCATTCACAATAGGTGATGTCACAGCTCACCTCCTCCTCCTGTACAATGACTGATAACACCTCTATGTACAGTAGATAACACAGGATCCACCATTCACAATAGGTGATATCACAGCTCACCTCTTCCTCCTCCTGTACAATGACTGATAAGACCTCTATATACAGTAGATAACACAGGATCCACCATTCACAATAGGTGATATCACAGCTCACCTCCTCCTCTTGTACAATGACTGATAATTTCTGATGACAGATTCCCTTTAAAAGTTTTATGCTAAATAGGAATGACTGGGAAACAAGATGGTTGAAAACATTCATGGAAATCATGATCATGACATTGAGATTCCTGAAGACCTCAACAGTAGACAAACAATCTAGATAAATACCATTCGTACAGTCACCAAGAACAGACAGGATCCTGCTGTGATTGATTAGCAATGAAATGAGATACATTCGATGTTATCGGTGATGACGTGTAGAAAAATATTTATCTTGGCGCTGAATTTAGAAATAAATTCTTCAAATACTTTTTTTGACTACACTGGAGTCACATTATTTTTCATACACTTATTGAGAAGGTTCGGTTTGAAACCAACCAATATAATATTAAAAATATCCCTGCCAAGTGAGCAATTTCCAGGTGTAATCTTGTCTATTGAAATACTGTCCCTATCCATTCTGATGGAGATGTGTACTTATAGGAGAGTGGAGCTATACACTTGTAGGACTGTGGAGCTGTACATGTGTAACATTGTAGAGGTACTGTGGAGGTGGACACTTATAGGACTGTGGAGGTGGACACTTATAGGACTGTGGAGGTGGACACTTATAGGACTGTGGAGGTGGACACTTATAGGACTGTGGGGGTGGACACTTATAGGACTGTGGAGGTGGACACTTATAGGACTGTGGGGGTGGACACTTATAGGACTGTGGAGGGAGACACTTATAGGACTGTGGAGGTGGACACTTATAGGACTGTGGAGGTGTACACTTATAGGACTGCGGGGGTGGACACTTATAGGACTGTGGAGGTGGACACTTATAGGACTGTGGAGGTGAACACTTATAGGACTGTGGAGGTGGACACTTATAGTACTGTGGAGGTGGACACTTATAGGACTGTGGGGGTGGACACTTATAGGACTGTGGAGGTGGACACTTATAGGACTATGGAGCTGTACACTTATAGGACTGTGAAGGTGAACACTTATAGGACTGTGGGGGTGTACACTTATAGGACTGTGGAGGTGGACACTTATAGGACTGTGGAGGTGAACACTTATAGGACTGTGGAGGGAGACACTTATAGGACTGTGGAGGTGGACACTTATAGGACTGTGGAGGTGTACACTTATAGGACTGCGGGGGTGGACACTTATAGGACTGTGGAGGTGGACACTTATAGGACTGTGGAGGTGAACACTTATAGGACTGTGGAGGTGGACACTTATAGTACTGTGGAGGTGTACACTTATAGGACTGTGGAGGTGTACACTTATAGGACTGTGGGGGTGGACACTTATAGGACTGTGGAGGTGGACACTTATAGGACTGTGGAGGTGAACACTTATAGGACTGTGGGGGTGGACACTTATAGGACTGTGGAGGTGGACACTTATAGGACTGTGGAGGTGGACACTTATAGGACTGCGGGGGTGGACACTTATAGGACTGTGGAGGTGGACACTTATAGGACTGTGGAGGTGGACACTTATAGGACTGTGGAGGTGAACACTTATAGGACTGTGGAGGTGGACACTTATAGTACTGTGGAGGTGTAAACTTATAGGACTGTGGAGGTGTACACTTATAGGACTGTGGAGGTGAACACTTATAGGACTGTGGGGGTGGACACTTATAGGACTGTGGAGGTGGACACTTATAGGACTGTGGAGGTGAACACTTATAGGACTGTGGGGGTGGACACTTATAGGACTGTGGAGGTGGACACTTATAGGACTGTGGAGGTGGACACTTATAGGACTGCGGGGTGGACACTTATAGGACTGTGGAGGTGGACACTTATAGGACTGTGGAGGTGAACACTTATAGGACTGTGGGGGTGGACACTTATAGGACTGTGGAGGTGGACACTTATAGGACTGTGGGGGTGGACACTTATAGGACTGTGAAGGTGGACACTTATAGGACTGTGGGGGTGGACACTTATAGGACTGTGGGGGTGGACACTTATAGGATTGTGGAGGTGGACACTTGTAGGACTGTGGAGGTGGACACTTATAGGACTGTGGAGGTGGACACTTATAGGACTGTGGAGGTGGACACTTATAGGACTGTGGAGGTGGACACTTATAGGACTGTGGAGGTGTACACTTATAGGCCTGTGGAGGTGTACACTTATAGGACTGTGGAGGTGGACACTTATAGGACTGTGGAGGTGAACACTTATAGGACTGTGGGGGTGGACACTTATAGGACTGTGGAGGTGGACACTTATAGGACTGCGGGGGTGGACACTTATAAGACTGTGGAGGTGGACACTTATAGGACTGTGGAGGTGAACACTTATAGGACTGTGGAGGTGGACACTTATAGGACTGTGGAGGTGTACACTTATAGGACTGTGGAGGTGTACACTTATAGGACTGTGGAGGTGAACACTTATAGGACTGTGGGGGTGGACACTTATAGGACTGTGGAGGTGGACACTTATAGGACTGTGGAGGTGAACACTTATAGGACTGTGGGGGTGGACACTTATAGGACTGTGGAGGTGGACACTTATAGGACTGCGGGGGTGGACACTTATAGGACTGTGGAGGTGGACACTTATAGGACTGCGGGGGTGGACACTTATAGGACTGTGGAGGTGGACACTTATAGGACTGTGGAGGTAGACACTTATAGGACTGTGGAGGTGGACACTTATAGGACTGTGGAGGTGGACACTTATAGGACTGTGGAGGTGGACACTTATAGGACTGTAGAGGTGGACACTTATAGGACTGTGGAGGTGGACACTTATAGGACTGTGGAGGTGGACACTTATAGGACTGTGGGGGTGGACACTTATAGGACTGTGGAGGTGGACACTTATAGGACTGTGGAGGTGGACACTTCTAGGACTGTGGAGGTGTACACTTATAGGACTGTGGAGATGGACACTTATAGGACTGTGGAGGTGTACACTTATAGGACTGTGGAGGTGGACACTTATAGGACTGTGGAGGTGGACACTTATAGGACTGTGGAGGTGGATACTTATAGGACTGTGGAGGTGTACACTTATAGGACTGTGGAGGTGGACCCTTATAGGACTGTGGAGGTGGACACTTATAGGACTGTGGAGGTGAACACTTATAGGACTGTGAAGCTGTACACCTGTAGGACTGTGGAGCTATGGACCGTTAGGACTGTGGAGGTGTACACTTGTAAGCCTGAAGGGCTGTACACATGTAGCACTGTGGAGCTGTACATTTATAGGTCTGTGGAGCTGTATACCTCTAGGACTGTCGAAACATATGCTTATCGGACTGTGGAAGTGGACACTTACAGGACTGTGGAGGTGGACACATATAGGACTGTAGAGGTATACACTCATAGGACTGTGGATGTGTACACTTATAGGACTTGGGAGGTGGAAAGTTATAGGACTGGGGAGGTGGATACTTACAGGACTGTGAAGGTGGGCACTTACAGGACTGTGGATGTGTACACTCATAGGACTGTGGAGGTGGACACATATAGGACTGTGGATGTATACACTCATAGGACTGTGGATGTGTACACTTATAGGACTTGGGAGGTGGAAAGTTATAGGACTGGGGAGGTGGATACTCACAGGACTGTGAAGGTGGGCACTTACAGGACTGTGGATGTGTACACTCATAGGATTGTGGAGGTGGACACATATAGGACTGTGGAGATTGTGAGACAGCGACCGGAGTTATTTGTGAGGGTCGCTATGTGTCCCCAATGATGCGCTCAGAAGAGTATTAGATCCACTGGAGAGCCTTGTGGTCACAGCAGGATGCCTGTGAGTCACAAGGCAGAATAAAAGTAAGCGTGAACCTGGTCAAGTTATGTAACCATGGAATTGTTCAGGAAAACCCGGTATGGGCTTTAATTTTTGAAACGGACTGCAGGAACGTAGTGGGGCTGGTCCGTTTCGTCAGTCCGAATCTTAGTGGCCCATGGCCACAGACTCCAGTGTATAAACGCTCTGCAGGAAGGGTTTGGGTGTGTCAGTTTGGAGTTGGCAATCTGTGGAGCAGTCGGCTCTGCAGAAGCTCTATCTGTGTGAGGTAGCATAGAACCAGCAGAGCGAACTCATAGCACCCCGCAGCGTGATGCGGTGGTGCAGTTGCCCTCGGCAACCAGACACATTTATTATCTGTCTTGCTTACTGGCTGCAATCCGGAGGATACCGTGTGCTGTAGGACTGTGGTGGTGTACACTTATAGGACTATGCAGGTGTACACTTATAGGACTGATTAGGTGTACACTTACAGGACTGATTAGGTGTACACTTATAGGACTGTGGAGGTGGACACTTATAGGACAGGAGAGGTGTACACTTATAGGAGGTGGACACTTATTAGTGAAAGTGTAGGCCCCTTAAAAAATTGTGAGGAAAGAATGTTTGTAGAAGATGAGGAAAAAGCTAATATATTAAACACCTTCTTCTCCACGGTATTCACGGTGGAAAATAAAATGCTAGGTGAAATGACGAGAGACAAATAAACCTCTATATTGAGGGTCACCAATCTAACCCAAGAAGAGGTGCAAAACCGGCTAAATAAGATTAAAATAGATAAATCTCCGGGTCCGGATGGCATACACCCACGAGTACTAAGAGAGCTAAGTAATGTAATAGATAAACCATTATTTCTTATATTTAGGGACTCTATAGCGTCGGGATCTGTTCCACAGGACTGGCGCATAGCAAATGTGGTGCCAATATTCCAAAAGGGCTCTAAAAGTGAACCTGGAAATTATAGGCCAGTAAGTCTAACCTCTATTGATGGTAAAATATTTGAAGGGTTTCTGAGGGATGTTATTCTGGATTATCTCAATGAGAATAACTGTTTAACTCCATATCAGCATGGGTTTATGAGAAATCGCTCCTGTCAAACCAATCTAATCAGTTTTTATGAAGAGGTAAGTTATAGGCTGGACCACGGTGAGTCATTGGACGTGGTATATCTCGATTTTTCCAAAGCGTTTGATACCGTGCCATACAAGACGTTGGTACCGAGAATGCTCGGTCTGGGGGAAAATGTGTGTAAATGGGTTAGTAACTGGCTTAGTGATAGAAGGCAGAGGGTGGTTATAAATGGTATAGTCTCTAACTGGGTCGCTGTGACCAGTGGGGTACCGCAGGGTCGGTGTTGGGACCTGTTATCTTCAACATATTCATTAATGATCTGGTAGAAGGTTTACACAGTAAAATAATGATATTTGCAGATGGTACAAAACTATGTAAAGCAGTTAATACAAGAGAAGATAGTATTCTGCTACAGATGGATCTGGATAAGTTGGAAACTTGGGCTGAAAGGTGGCAGATGAGGTTTAACAATGATAAATGTAAGGTTATACACATGGGAAGAAGGAATAAACATCACCATTACACACTGAACGGGAAACCACTGGGTAAATCTGACATGGAGACGGACTTGGGGATCCTAGTTAATGATAAACTTACCTGGAGCAGCCGGTGCCAGGTTGCAGCTGCCAAGGCAAACAGGATCATGGAGTGCATTAAAAGAGGTCTGGATACACATGATGAGAGCATTATACTGCCTCTGTACAAATCTCTAGTTAGACCGCACATGGAGTACTGTGTACAGTTTTGGGCACCGGTGCTCAGGAAGGATATAATGGAACTAGAGAGAGTACAAAGGAGGGCAACAAAATTAATAGAGGGGATGGGGGAACTAAAATACCCAGAGAGATTAGCAAAATTAGGATTACTTAGTCTAGAAGAAAGACGACTGAGGGGTGTTCTAATAACCATGCATAGGTATATAAGGGGGCAATACAAATATCTCTCCAAGGAACTGTTTATACCACGGAATCTGACGGTCACAAGGGGGCATTCTCTGCTTCTGGAGGAGAGAAGGTTTTTCCACCAACATAGAAGAGGATTCTTTACTGTTAGGGCGGTGATAATCTGGAATTGCTTGCTTGAGGAGGTGGTGATGGCGAACTCAGTCGAGAGGTTCAAGAGAGGCCTGGATGTCTTCCTGGAGCAGAACAATATTGTATCTTACAATTATTAGGTTCTTTAGAAGGACGTTGATCTGGGGATTTATTCTGATGGAATATAGGCTGAACTGGATGGACAAATGTATTTTTTTGGCCTTACTAACTATGTTACTATGTTATTTTGAAGCTGTATACATGGAGGACGGTAGGCCTGGTCCAGCACCGTCACCTGCATACAATAACTATATAGCATAACATATCCTTTTCTCCTACTTTTGATTGTTTAATATTCAATAATGCAACATCTCCTGAATTGTATTGTTGCAGTTTAAGTTATTTCCCCATTATTTTAGGACCAGCACATAGATATGGACTATCCCTTGGACCCTGCCTCCTGTGTTGTCCTCGCACTCATTACCCCCCCTCCTTTCTATTCCTACAAGTCCAATCCAGGCAGATGTCCATGGTAATTCCCATCCCACGCCTTTCCCCAGTGAGACCCCATCCATCCCCGCTCAGAAGAACATTGTCTGCACCACAATAAAATATTCAGTGCATGGGAAACAAGAAACATCAATCTGCATTACTGGATGTCACAGGGGACGGGATAAGACGTAACACTGCTGAATACTTTGTCCTACCAAAACTGCTGACCACAAAATGTTCCCATTTTAATAAATAGCCACAAGTGAGATTCCCATAGATCCGGCTCTAATCTTATATATCAAAATCTGACCAGGTGCCAGCTTTAGGCTTTTTCCATAATAATAATAATAATAATAATAATAATATAATGTAATGGTGTGAGCTATAGTCATCTGCCCGCAGCCATAAAAAAAAATAAAAAAATATTAGTTAATGTGTTTTACGTGTTTTAAAGGGAAACCTTATGTAGTCGTACATACAACCCCTGGCAAAAATTATGGAATCACTGGCCTTGGAGGATGTTCATTCAGAAGTTTAATTTTGTAGAAAAAAAGCAGATCACAGACATGGCACAAAGCTAAAGTAATTTCAAATGGCAACTTTCTGGCTTTAAGAAACACTAAAAGAAATCAAGAACAAAAAATGTGGTAGTCAGTAATGGTTATTTTTTTAACCAATCACAGGGAAAAAATTATGGAATCACTCAATTCTGAGGAAAGAATTATGGAATCACCCTGTAAATTTTCATACCCAAAACTAACACCTGCATCAAATTAGATCTGCTCGTTAGTCTGCATCTAAAAAGGAGTGATCACACCTTGGAGAGCTATTGCACCAAGTGGACTGACATGAATCATGGCTCCAACACGAGAGATGTCAATTGAAACAAAGGAGAGGATTATCAAACTGTTAAGAGAGGGTAAATCATCAGACAATGTTGCAAAAGATGTTGGTTGTTCACAGTCAGCTGTGTCTAAAATCTGGACCAAACACAAACAACATGGGAAGGTTGTTAAAGACAAACATACTGGTAGACCAAGAAAGACATCAAAGCGTCAAGACTGGAAACTTAAAGCAATATGTCTCCAAAACAGGAAATGCACAACAAAACAAATGAGGAATGAATGGGTGGAAACTGGAGTCAACGTCTGTGACCGAACTGTAAGAAACCGCCTAAAAGAAATGGGATTTACATACAGAAAAGATAAACAAAAGCCACCATTAACACCTAAACAGAAAAAAAACAAGGTTACAATGGGTTAAGGAAAAGCAATCGTGGACTGTGGATGACTGGATGAAAGTCATTTTCAGTGATGAATGGCAAATCTGCATTGGGCAAGGTGATGATGCTGGAACTTTTGTTTGGTGCCGTTTCAATGAGATTTATAAAGATGACTGCCTGAAGAGAACAGGCAAATTTCCACAGTCATTGATGATATGGGGCTGCATGTCAGGTAAAGGCACTGGGGAGATGGCTGTCATTACATCTTCAATAAATGCACAAGTTTATGTTGATATTTTGGACACTTTTCTTATCCCATCAATTGAAAGGATGTTTGGGGATGATGAAATCATTTTTCAAGATGATAATGCATCCTGCCATAGAGCAAAAACTGTGAAAACATTCCTTGAAAAAAGACACATAAGGTCAATGTCATGGCCTGCAAATAGTCCGAATCTCAATCCAATTGAAAATCTTTGGTGGAAGATGAAGAAAATGGTCCATGACAAGGCTCCAACCTGCAAAGCGGATCTGGCAGCAGCAATCAGAAAAAGTTGGAGCCAGATTGATGAAGAGTCCTGTTTACACTCATTAAGTCCAGGCCTCAGAGACTACAAGCTGTTATAAAAGCCAGAGGTGGTGCAACAAAATACTAGTGATGTGTTGGAGTGTTTTTTTGTTTAGTTGGTTTTCATGATTCCATAATTTTTTCCTCAGAATTAAGTGATTCCATAATTTTTTCTCTATGATTGGTTAATAAAAGTAACTGTTACTGACTACAACATTTTTTGTTCTTGATTTCTTTTAGTGTTTCTTAAAGCCAGAAAGTTGCCATTTGAAATTACTTTAGTTTTGTGCCATGTCTGTGATCTGCTTTTTTTCTACAAAATTAAACAACTGAATGAACATCCTTCAAGGTCAGTGATTCCATAATTTTTGCCAGGGGTTGTATTACAGAAATATTCTTATCCCTGAGAAATGGTTGAGTTTTTCTAATTGTCGTTGTCATCGCGCCCCAAAAACCAGCTGACTTTTTGCTAGTCAGTACAGTATTAGTAGTACATGGCGGCCATTCAGAGTCCCATGATGGGGCCTCCAGTGATCCTTAACCCTGTGAAAAGGTGATCTATAATGAAAAAACCTTTTTATAATGAAGTCTACAAAATCAAATGGCAACAAGTGTAACTGAACAAAAATATTGGTGAAAGGGGACCTGTCGATTTCCCTCAAAAAATCAAGATAAACACATTGTAAAAAAAAAAATCACTTCTTCTGCTGCTGTTTTTCATTTCGTGTTACGTCGCTCCATTGCAGAGATATTCACATTTGTTGCTTTTGGAGCGCAGCATGTGAAATCTCTGCTTGCCGAATAACTGGGCGTTTCTTCACAGTCTTCTTTGGTGGCGTAGGCTTCACCCCTTCCTCCCAGGTGCTGGCAATCCCAGTTTGGCATTTGAGCTAGCAGTCCTGTGGTCTCAGAAGCTGTTGAGCTGTAATTGGTGGCATCTGGAAGGCAGGGGTGAAAGTGTACGCCCTCAGTGAAGACTGGGAAGAAACACCCAGTTGCCCTGAAAAGAAGAGATTTCCCATACTGAGCTCCAAAGGATCAAATGTAAATATCTCTGCAATGGAGCAATGCAGCATAAAACGGAAAAGAGAGTCAGAATCAGGTATTTTACTCAATTTTTGTGAGCAAGTAACAAGTCCTCTTTAAATGTTTTTTTTTTTATAAATTAATTAGTAATCATAATCAAAGCGTTTAAAATAATTCTAAAGCCTGCAGAATAATCATGGGTTATCATATACTATGCTGGCATAATTAAGCAAAAATAACATGACTTATCTAGAAGCTGGGAGTAGCAAGACATGGCCTCGGAGGCAATAGACATGTGCAGTAGCCTAACTGGCAAAGGGTTTATAAATTTCAGTATATTAAAAGTGAGACAATCTACTGAAATTCAAATTTGGCAGAAAAATTTAATTCACTTTGAAGTTATCCGAGTTATCTAGAGCATAATAAAATGAAATGAAAAAAATAAAAACACTCACCTTGCCACTTACATGTCCTGCCACCATAGCTTGCCATCTGGTGTTCCACAAGTTCTCTTGCATCTTCTTTTGGTGTCTTCACCCAGTGCTGAAGCTTCTGGAGCGAAGTAGGCCTCAGAATTTACAATAACAGAATGCCACGATGCGCATTTCCCAAGGTCTAGTCAGCGACGCTCATCAGGCCGTCACAACATGATTCGCCCGATGCAAACTTCCAGGCCACCCGCGTCATGACGCCTGCCACTTGAGGTGCTGACTAAGCATACATTCAGGGCTTCTGGCACCGACTAAGGATAACTAAAGAAGATGCCAGAAAACAGTCACATGATCCAAGGAGCTGACTAGGCCTTGGGTGAGTCGGGTCATGACATTATGCCAGACATCGTCGCAATGGCACAACACCTGTCTTAACATCAGAGGCCTACCCACCACAAGAGGCGCAGTGCCGAGTGAAGATTGAGGATGAAGACACGAGAGGAGTCGAAGAGCATTGGACAATGGAGTGAAGATAGTAATTATTTTCCCACCTTTTTGCTCACTTCAATTCAGCAAAATGGCGATTCCTAGGGCATTTCGGACACTTTGCTGAATTTGCCCAAAGATAATCGCAAAAAAATGATTTCTGGAGAATTTAAATTTTTTGTAAAATTTGAGGAGAATTCAATTCTTGAATAGATTTTCTCATCTCTAATATACAGTTAGGGCCAGAAATATTTGGACAGTGACACAAGTTTTGTTATTTTATCTGTTTACAAAAACATGTTCAGAAATACAATTATATATGTAATATGGGCTGAAAGTGCACACTCCCAGCTGCAATATGATAGTTTCCACATCCAAATCGGAGAAAGGGTTTAGGAATCATAGCTCTGTAATGCATAGCGTCCTCTTTTTCAAGGGACCAAAAGTAATTGGACAATGGACTCTAAGGGCTGCAATTAACTCTGAAGGCGTCTCCCTCGTTAACCTGTAATCAATGAAGTAGTTAAAAGGTCAGGGGTGGATTCCAGGTGTGTGGTTTTGCATTTGGAAGCTGTTGCTGTGAGCAGACAACATGCGGTCAAAGGAACTCTCAATTGAGGTGAAGCAGAACATCCTGAGGCTGAAAAAAAAGAAAAAATCCATCAGAGAGATAGCAGACATGCTTGGAGTAGCAAAATCAACAGTTGGGTACATTCTGAGAAAAAAGGAATTGACTGGTGAGCTTGGGAACTCAAAAAGGCCTGGGCGTCCACGGATGACAACAGTGGTGGATGATCGCCGCATACTTAATTTGGTGAAGAAGAACCCGTTCACAACATCAACTGAAGTCCAGAACACTCTCAGTGAAGTAGGTGTATCTGTCTCTAAGTCAACAGTAAAGAGAAGACTCCATGACAGTAAATACAAAGGGTTCACATCTAGATGCAAACCATTCATCAATACCAAAAATAGACAGGCCAGAGTTAAATTTGCAGAAAAACACCTCAAGAAGCCAGCTCAGTTCTGGAAAAGTATTCTATGGACAGATGAGACAAAGATCAACCTGTACCAGAATGATGGGAAGAAAAAAGTTTGGAGAAGAAAGGGAACGGCACATGATCCAAGGCACACCACATCCTCTGTAAAACATGGTGGAGGCAACGTGATGGCATGGGCATGCATGGCTTTCAATGGCACTGGGTCACTTGTGTTTATTGATGACATAAGAGCAGACAAGAGTAGCCGGATGAATTCTGAAGTGTACCGGGATATACTTTCAGCCCAGATTCAGCCAAATGCTGCAAAGTTGATTGGACGGCGCTTCATAATACAGATGGACAATGACCCCAAGCATACAGCCAAAGCTACCCAGGAGTTCAGGAGTGCCAAAAAGTGGAACATTCTGCAATGGCCAAGTCAATCTCCAGATCTAAACCCAATTGAGCATGCATTTCACTTGCTCAAATCCAGACTTAAGACGGAAAGACCCACAAACAAGCAAGACCTGAAGGCTGCGGCTGTAAAGGCCTGGCAAAGCATTAAGAAGGAGGAAACCCAGCGTTTGGTGATGTCCATGGGTTCCAGACTGAAGGCAGTGATTGCCTCCAAAGGATTTGCAACAAAATATTGAAAATAAAAATATTTTGTTTGGGTTATGTTTATTTGTCCAATTACTTTTGACCTCCTAAAATGTGGAGTGTTTGTAAAGAAATGTGTACAATTCCTACATTTTCTATCAGATATTTTTGTTCAACCCTTCAAATTCAACGTTACAATCTGCACTTGAATTCTGTTGTAGAGGTTTCATTTCAAATCCAATGTGGTGGCATGCAGAGCCCAACTCGCGAAAATTGTGTCACTGTCCAAATATTTCTGGCCCTAACTGTATATGCTTCTTTTGAGCACATAACATATTTTATTATGGTATGGACGCTAATACCTCAATAACTTTGCGTTGTCAAGTGTTTGGAACCACATCATACTACATTGTATGGCACTCATTCACGGCTTCATGGAACCGTGCATGCGTAGTTCCCTCAAGCGATTTCTGAGCTCCAACCTCAGATGAACTGTGCTGTGTTCATCTGGTGGCGCTTGAGAGAGGAAACTGCGAATGCGTAGTTTCACATAATGGTTTTCCATCAGGCTGCCAGCACAACTGTGCTCTGCCTGCAGCCCAGAAATCAGATGTGATGTGCTCACACCGGGCTCAGAGCGCAGCATAGCATCTCTGGAGGAAGAGATCTAAGAGTAAGGCTATCTAATACTTGGCCACAATCTATTTGTTAGACACAGAGAAGCCTCATGATCCAAATGACCCCACAAACCACCAGTGGAATGTCCAGCACAGAGGAGAGCAGAGGGAGGGGAACCGCAGCACTAAGTAAAAGCAGGGTGCTGCACAAAATTGTAATTTTAGCAGAGGAAGAAAGCACTACCGACTTAGCTCTCTGCAGCTGGAAACAAAGGGGCAAAAGCACAAAGGTACAAGTAGGAGACATAATATTGGGATATAGTTATGCTGATATTGTGCTTTGTGAAAAATAATACAATTGTGTGGATAATCCGTTAAATACCATTGAATTGAAACTGCCTACACAACGAGGGAAACTAATACACTCAAGTTTTTAAAGTAAAATGCCCCTGATGTCTAAAGGCCTTCTTGTTTTCAAAACCTACCTCAAAGACCTCCTCGTCAAGTAGTCGTGTCCCAAACAGAGTGACGCCATCTGTGCTAATGATAGGATCATCACCACGGTCCAGGAAATGGGTCTGCTTCTTCTCACAGTCGACTACCATCGTCACATTTTTTCCTTCAACGCTAAGTCCGATCCGATGCCACCTATAGGAAACAATGAATGATAATTATGAGGTTCATATTCATGGGAAATATTAACACATAAAATAAATTAAAACATCAGTTGGGAAAAAAACATTTTCATTTACCAAAAACCTGATATACTGTATACATACACAATGAATAGAATACAGGCTGCGGCTGCAGTTTGCAAAGTGTTTGAGTGATCAAAGGGAAATAAGCCATCATTTAAAGTTCTACTGAGTTGTACATCTAAGGTGGCCATAGAGGATTCAGAAGTGGTAGGCAGTAGTACCTAAGCCCTCGTGAGTAAAGGGGCCCAAAGGCCTCTCTGCCACATATTGACCAATATATAGTGACATAGTACATGGGGGCCCCTGTTACGGTATTATCAGTGCCCAGGAGACTAAAAGGGTCCAACGGCTATAAAAGATAATACCAGTATTATAAATGTACCATGACTGGTGGGGGCCAGTGTTACAGAATTAACGGTAAGATTGGCCAAAATTTACAGGGATTCCATTTTAAAATATTCATGGTCTCGGACCCCTCTAGTTCCAGCAAACTTCTTTGTACAAAGTTCTGCCTAAAGATAAAAAAAAACTAAGATAGAAAGAAAATGAGCATGTACCCTACTATATGTTAATAAGTAAATAGTAATAGTACATACAAATAAAAGAGTACTTGTTAAACACTATTTTTGATAAAAAAATGTAAAAGCCATCCAACTGGGACAAGGTGTACTCCAATCAGGATGGCCCTAAATGGCCACAGAGTTATATATTTCATGTAGTTCAACTTATGCTCCGGCTCATTTCTTTGGTTTTACTGTAGTTTTTTTTGCACTTTTTACAAACAGGAGTGTGGCTCCCTTTTTGAGCTAGACATTTCATTTATATACCGTAGTTTCCAATGTCCAGGTATCCGACCAGTCGGACTCCGGGCCCGCACTGCCCCATCTACATTGAGGCCATCTAAAAATTAGGTGAGGATTTAATACTATATGCTATTGGACTACACCTTGTTGATGTGGGATGGCGTTTACGCTTTTTTAAAATAAAAAAGTATTTACTAAGTACCGTATGTTAATTATGTTTCCTATTTACTTACTTACAGCAGGGTATATGCTCATTTTATGTCTATCTTAGGTTTTCTCAGTTAAATGGCCACAGTGTGAACATGCTCTAATATATGTTGCATGTATACCATCTTATGCTGTGGCTCATTTTTCTGGTTTTGCTGTCACTATATTTGCTTAAACCTGCATTTTTAGATTGTGAGAATTTTAATACATGATCAGGCCAATGCAGATCTGGAATTTTTTCCGAAGTGAAATAGTGTTGGAGAAAAAAATTACTTTGAAGTAAAGTGGAGATAAATAGTCCGAGGAGACACACCATCTGGTCTTTATCTATGGAGGAAAGCCTCTTAACAAAAATAATATCCTACTATCATCTTTAAAAGCGTGACAGGCATCTGTTAGACTGTTGGCATGCTGTTACCTGCTACACAAAATTCTAATTCCAAAGAATGTCTTATGTGTTTTCTCAGATACTTCACATTCTGAGACAATATCATTTTCTAATGAGTGTCAGATTTTTATTATTGTAACTATCTATATGTATAAGAATATAACTGCTGTAATACTTCTATGTACAAAAATATAACTACTATAATACTGCCCCTATGTGCAAGAATATAACTACTATAATACTGCCCCTATGTACAGGAATATAAATACTATAATACTGCCCCCTATGTACAAGAATATAACTACTATAATACTGCTCCTATGTACAAGAATATAACTACTATAATACTGCCTCCTATGTACAAGAATATAACTACTATAATACTGCCCCTATGTACAAGAATATAACTACTATAATACTGCTCCTATGTACAAGAATATAACTACTATAATACTGCCCCTATGTACAAGACTATAACTACTATAATACTGCCCCTATGTACAAGAATATAACTACTATAATACTGCTCCTATGTACAAGAATATAACTACTATAATACTGCCTCCTATGTACAAGAATATAACTACTATAATACTGCCCCTATGTACAAGAATATAACTACTATAATACTGCTCCTATGTACAAGAATATAACTACTATAATACTGCCCCTATGTACAAGACTATAACTACTATAATACTGCCCCTATGTACAAGAATATAACTACTATAATACTGCCCCCGTTGTACAAGAATATAACTACTATGATACTGCCCCTATGTACAGGAATATGACTACTATAATACTGCTCCTATGTACAAGAATATAACTAGTATAATACTCCTCCCTATGTACAGAATACAACTACTATAATACTGCCCCTATGTACAAGAATATAACTACTATAATACTGCACCTATGTACAAGAATATAACTACTACAATACTGCCCCCTATGTACAAGAATATAACTACTATAATACTGCACCTATGTACAAGAATATAACTACTATAATACTGCCCCTATGTACAAGAATATAACTACTATAATACTGCCCCTATGTACAAGAATATAACTGCTATAATACTGCACCTATGTACAAGAATATAACTACTATCATACTGCTCCTATGTACAAGAATATAACTACTATAATACTGCCCCTATGTACAAGAATATATCTACTATAATACTACTATGTACAGGAATATAACTATTATTATTATTTGTTATTATAGCACCATTTATTCCATGGCGCTTTACATGTGAGGAGGGGTATACATAATAAAAACAAGTACAATAATCTTGAACAATACAAGTCATAACTGGTACAGGAGGAGAGAGGACCCTGCCCGCGAGGGCTCACAATCTACAAGGGATGGGTGAGGATACAGTAGGTGAGGATAGAGCTGGTCATGCAGTGGTTTGGTCGATCGGTGGTTACTGCAGGTTGTAGGCTTGTCGGAAGAGCTAGGTCTTCAGGTTCTTTTTGAAGGTTTCGATGATAGGTGAGAGTCTGATATGTTGTGGTAGAGGGTTCCAGAGTAGGGGTGATACGCAAGAGAAATCTTGTATACGATTGTGGGAAGAGGAGATAAGAGGGGAGTAGAGTAGGAGATCTTGTGAGGATCGGAGGTTGCGTGTAGGTAAGTACCGGGAGACGAGGTCACAGATGTATGGAGGAGACAGGTTGTGGATGGCTTTGTACGTCATGGTAAGGGTTTTGACAGAGGGGAGAGGCCGGGGAATAGCGGGGGGACAGGTGGATTAGTCCGGCAGCTGAGTTTAGAATAGATTGGAGGGGTGCGAGAGTGTTTGAGGGGAGGCCACAGAGCAGGCGGTTACAGTAGTCGAGGCGGGAGATGATGAGGGCATGGACTAGGGTTTTTACAGATTCTTGGTTTAGGAATGTACGGATCCGAGAAATATTTTTGAGTTGAAAGCGGCAGGAAGTGGAAAGGGCTTGGATATGTGGTTTGAAGGAGAGATCAGCGTCAAGGATTACCCCGAGGCAGCGAGCTTGTGGGACTGGGGAGAGTGGGCAGCCATTTACTGTAATTGATAGATTCGTTGGGGGGGGTTGTGTGAGATGGGGGAAAGACGATGAATTCTGTTTTGTCCATGTTAAGTTTAGAAATCTAGTGGAGAAGAAGGATGAAATAGCAGACAGACATTGTGGGATTCTGGTTAGTAGGGAGGTGATGTCTGGTCCAGAGATGTAGATCTGTGTGTCATCAGCATAGAGGTGATACTGAAAACCGTGAGATTCTATGAGCTGTCCCAGGCCAAAGGTGTAAATGGAGAAGAGCAGGAGCCCTAGGACTGAACCTTGTGGGACTCCGACAGATAGGAGGTGAGGAGGTGGTGTGTGAATGGGAGATGCTGAATGTCCGGTCTGTTAGGTATGATGAGATCCAGGATAGGGCCAAGTCTGTGATGCCAAGGGATGAGAGGATCTGTAATAATAGGGAATGGTCCACTGTGTCAAAGGCAGCTGACAGGTCGAGGAGGAGGAGGACAGAGTAGTGTCGCTGGCTCTTGGCGGTTAATAGGGCATTGGTAACTACTATAATACTGTTCCTATGTACAAGAATATAACTACTATAATACTGTTCCTATGTACAAGAAGATAACTACTATAATACTGCCACTATATACAAGAATATAACTACTTTAATACTGTACTCTATGTACAAGAATATAACTACTATAAAACTGTTCCTATGTACAAGAAGATAACTACTATAATACTGCCACTATATACAAGAATATAACTACTTTAATACTGTACTCTATGTACAAGAATATAACTACTATAAAACTGCCCTTATGTAAAGCAATATATCTACTATAATACTGCCTCATATGTGCAAGAATATAGCTACTATAATACTGCCCCTATGTCAAACAATATAACTACTATAATACTGTGCCCTATCAACAAGAATGTAACTTCTATAATATTGCCCCTATGTACAAGAATATAACTGCTATAATGCTGCTCCCTATGTACAAGAATATAACTACTACAATACTGCCCCCTAAGTACAAGTATAAGTTTTGAGCGAGCACTAAAATGCCATTTATATGGATACACCTAAATAAAATGGGAATAGTTGGTGAGATCAACTTCCTTTGTGTGGCACATTAGTATATGGGAGGGGGAAAACTTTTCAAGATGGGTGATGACCATGGCGGCAATTTTTTTTAAGTCGGCCATATTGGATCCAACTTTACTTTTTTCCAATGGGAAGAGCGTCATGTGACACATTAAACTTATTGAGAATTTCACAAGAAAAACAATGGTGTGCTTGGTTTTAACATAACTTTATTCTTTCATGAGTTATTTACAAGGTTATGACCACTTGTAAAATGTGTTCAAAGTGCTGCCCATTGTGTTGGATTGTCACACACACTGATAGCAACACCGTAGAAGAAATGCTAGCACGGGCTTCCAGTATCCATTGTTTCAGATGCTGCACATCTCATATCTTCACAGGATAGACAATTGCCTTCAGATGACCGCAAAGATAAAAGTCTAAGGGGGTCAGATCTTGGTGGCCATTCAACTGGCCCATGACAACCAATTCATTATCCAGGAAGGAAAGGGCTAATATTGGGGTGGAAACAGGAGGCCCCATTTCCTAATCAAAATAGGGACAATATTAAGGTGCAGGGATCTGACAGACAGGAGGCCCCATTTCCTAATCAACATTGTTTGGGCTAATATTGGGGTGCAGTCACTGAGGCCCCATTTGCTAGTGAAAATCATTAGGGCTAATACTGAGGTGCAGTCACCAGGCCTGATTTTTTTATGTTGCATTCAGGACTTAGGAGGTCACATTCACTAATCAAATTCGCTTGGGCTAGTATTGGGGTGTAGGCACCATGCCCCATTTACTAATCCAAATAGTTTGGGCTAATACTGTGTTGCAGTCAGGACTCAGGAGGCCCCATTTCCTAATCAAAATCACTTGTGATTATATTTGGATGCAGACAGGAGGCCCCATTTCCTTTGCAAAATTATTAGGGCTAATATTGAGGTGCAGCCAAGAGGCCCCATTTGCTAATCTAAATCATTAAGGCTAATATTTGGGGTGCAGTCAGGACTCAGGAGGTCACATTTACTAATCCAAATTGTTTGGTCTAATATTGGCATGCAGGCACCAGGCCCCATTTCCTAATCCAAATCGTTTGGGCTAATACTGTGTTGAGTACCATCGAGTAACAAGCAGTGTCGAGCACGCTCTCCCATCACTATCAAGAATATACCATAATTTGTCGTTAGGCATCCTATGTGGAAAATTTTGCCTCTCGCCTCTGTCCTAGGTCTAGGACTGCCCACCTAGCAATCATATTGGCACACATAGTATATAAAATACCACCTACGATCCTTTCATGTGGTTTTTCTCCTCTCAGTTTTTTGTCATTTCAAGGACCATACAGGCCCACCATTTATTTTATTTTAAGTCTTATTTTTCTATATTTATTTTCCGCCAGAGAGGGTTGTCTCTTCTTATCCAGTAGGATATTCATACCAGCGTGATATCTCTGGTTTATCTAATCCAGTTTATTTATACGAGAAGACATACTCCCTTGGCTCCGTGGAAGGGGTGTCCTTCCAGTGCTCGTTTTAGTACTAAGGTGGGTGTCCCTGGCCTTATAGTCTGTACCTGTTCATAAGCATCCATGAATAAGGGGTATCCTTGCATCTTCAAGCTTGGGTTCATTTCTCAGAGGGGTTTTTATTATGGAGGATGATTGAACATATATATATATATATATATATATATATAAAGCAGGAGGGTGTCTCTGTCAGGACTCTCTCAGGCGTCAGTGTGTTTTGTACTTGTGGTGACAGTTTTCACAAGTATCGGAGACACTTACACACCTAGACTCATTTATGTGAATGAGTCTGTGCACGCCACTGTGTTTCCACAGACCGTGTGTGTCTGTGGGCAAAATACTATGACATGTCCGTTTTTTAACAGCAGTGCAGTCCACAAAATGTTCCGCACACGAATGGCACACGGATGACCTCTGTATGTCATCTGTGTGACATGTACCGATGCCTGAGAAGCAGCGGTGCTGTTCGCGCTGTTCCCCGGCGTCATGTGTTGAAGATGGCTCTCATCATTCTCCCCTGCTCTACCTGCGATCAGCGCCAGCAGGGGAGAAGGTTGAGAGTTGTATTCATCTGATAACAGTGAGAGCAGATAGTGGCTGATATGACTATCAATCTGGTTATCGAGACTATTTATTAAATAATAGATGCGCCTTTTCTGGGGCAGCTGTGGGCTGCAATTTTTAGGCTAGTGGGGGCCAATTTCCATGGCCCCTTACCAGCCTGAGAATACCAGCCTGAGAATGCCGGCTGTCTGCTTTAACTTGGCTGGTTGTCAAAAATGAGGGGGACCCCGTGTCGTTTGTTTTAATTATTTATTTAAATAATTTAAAAAAAACAGCATTGGGACCCCTCTGTCTTGATAACCAACCTTGCCAACACTGACAGCTGAGGGTTGCATCCATCAGCTGTCAGTTTTGCCTGGCTGGTTATCAAAAATATAGGTAAACTCACACCATTATGTTTACTTTTATTTTTACACGGGTGCCACAAGTATTGCACACATGGACACATGAACATTGATATCTCCGATAGTGGTTTTTCCAGTACCAGAAATATAAGTATGTTTGGAGGAGCCCTTACCGCTTCTATGGAAAATACCCTGCAGCAGACAAATGGTAAGCTCATTTTTTTTTGCTATCTGCAGCATAATTCAGCAAATTGCCGCTTGCTACATGCATGAATCAGCCTGTGTGCTTTTCCCATTCTCAGTGCTTATAAAAAGTATATTGTTGCTAATTACAACCTGCTGCCTATATTACTGCTCATAGCCGTGGAAATCATGGGAGTCATGCTGCTGCACATTATGTACAGTACAGACCAAAAGTTTGGACACACCTTCTCATTTAAAGATTTTTCTGTATTTTCATGACTATGAAAATTGTAAATTCACACTGAAGGCAACAAAACTATGAATTAACACATGTGGAATTATATACTTAACAAAAAAGTGTGAAACAACTGAAATTATGAATTATATTCTAGGTTCTTCAAAGTAGCCACCTTTTGCTTTGATGACTGCTTTGCACACTCTTGGCATTCTCTTGGTGAGAGGTGAAGAAGATGCCCTCATGAGTAGAGATGAGCGACCCCAAGTTTCGTACCGAACAGTTACTGTGTTAAATGCCAAACATGGACTTCGCCCGGAAGTGCATTGCAATGTTCTGAGTTCCGGTTCAAGTTTGGGTACAGTTCGGGTACCGAACCGAACTTTGAACTAAAGTTTGGGTCTGGTACCAGAACTTGAACTTCCTTATTGCTACTAATTAGGGTTGAGCGAAACAGATCGGACAAATTCAAAAATCGCCGACTTTCTGCAAAGTCGGGTTTCATGAAACCCAACCCGATCCTAGTGTGAGATCGGCCATGAGGTCGCCGATCTGCACGCAAAAGTTGCGTTTCATATGACGCTTTCAGCGCCATTTTCCAGCCAATGAAGGAGGACGCAGAATGTCGGCAGCGTGATGACATAGGTCTCGGTCCCCACCATCTTAGAGAAGGGCATGACAGTGATTGGCTTGCTTTCTGCGGCGTCACAGGGGCTATAAAGGGGCGTGCACGCCGACCGCCATCTTACTTCTGCCGATCTTAGCATAGGGAGAGGTTGCTGCCGCTTCATCAGAAGAAGGGATATAGTTAGGGAGGGAAGATTAACCCCCAAACTGCTTGTACTGTAGCGATTTCCACTGTCCAACACCATTTGCCAAGAAGCAACGAAGAGTGGTGGTGGTGGGAGACTCACTACTGAGAGGCACAGAAGCAGCCATCTGCAGACCGGACATAACTGCAAGAGAAGTATGCTGCCTTCCAGGTGCGATGAACAAGGATGTGACCGATAGGATACCAAAGCTCTTCAACTCCAAGGACGTCCACCCATTTCTTCTGATACATGTTGGCACCAATGACACGGCAAGGAAGGACCTACCGACAATCTGCAAAGACTTTGAAGAGTTGGGGAAGAAAGTAAAGGAACTGGATGCACAGGTAGTTTTTTCTTCTATCCTTCCAGTAGACGGGCATGGCACCAGGAGATGGAACAGGATCCTTGATGCAAACAACTGGCTAAGACGATGGTGCAGATAACAAGGATTTGGATTCCTGGACCACGGTGTGAATTACTTGTACGATGGACTCCTCGCCAGAGACGGACTACACCTCAACAAACCTGGGAAACACACATTCGCCAGAAGACTCGCTACACTCATCAGGAGGGCGTTAAACTAGAAGAAGAGGGGACGGGAAGAAAAACATTAGACTTGAACAAAGAAGATCCAGGAAAACATACTCAGAAGGGAGGTAAGAACATTTCTAAAACAATCCACAGCGAGGAGATTGGAACAAAACAAAATCCTCTAAACTGCATGCTCGCAAACGCCAGAAGCCTGACAAACAAGATGGAAGAACTAGAAGCAGAAATATCTACAGGTAACTTTGACATAGTGGGAATAACCGAGACATGGTTAGATGAAAGCTATGACTGGGCAGTTAACTTACAGGGTTACAGTCTGTTTAGAAAGGATCGTAAAAATCGGAGAGGAGGAGGGGTTTGTCTCTATGTAAAGTCTTGTCTAAAGTCCACTTTAAGGGAGGATATTAGCGAAGGAAATGAGGATGTCGAGTCCATATGGGTCGAAATTCATGGAGGGAAAAATGGTAACAAAATTCTCATTGGGGTCTGTTACAAACCCCCAAATATAACAGAAACCATGGAAAGTCTACTTCTAAAGCAGATAGATGAAGCTGCAACCCATAATGAGGTCCTGGTTATGGGGGACTTTAACTACCCGGATATTAACTGGGAAACAGAAACCTGTGAAACCCATAAAGGCAACAGGTTTCTGCTAATAACCAAGAAAAATTATCTTTCACAATTGGTGCAGAATCCAACCAGAGGAGCAGCACTTTTAGACCTAATACTATCTAATAGACCTGACAGAATAACAAATCTGCAGGTGGTCGGGCATCTAGGAAATAGCGACCACAATATTGTGCAGTTTCACCTGTCTTTCACTAGGGGCACTTGTCAGGGAGTCACAAAAACACTGAACTTTAGGAAGGCAAAGTTTGACCAGCTTAGAGATGCCCTTAATCTGGTAGACTGGGACAATATCCTCAGAAATAAGAATACAGATAATAAATGGGAAATGTTTAAGAACATCCTAAATAGGCAGTGTAAGCGGTTTATACCTTGTGGGAATAAAAGGACTAGAAATAGGAAAAACCCAATGTGGCTAAACAAAGAAGTAAGACAGGCAATTAACAGTAAAAAGAAAGCATTTGCACTACTAAAGCAGGATGGCACCATTGAAGCTCTAAAAAACTATAGGGAGAAAAATACTTTATCTAAAAAACTAATTAAAGCTGCCAAAAAGGAAACAGAGAAGCACATTGCTAAGGAGAGTAAAACTAATCCCAAACTGTTCTTCAACTATATCAATAGTAAAAGAATAAAAACTGAAAATGTAGGCCCCTTAAAAAATAGTGAGGAAAGAATGGTTGTAGATGACGAGGAAAAAGCTAACATATTAAACACCTTCTTCTCCACGGTATTCACGGTGGAAAATGAAATGCTAGGTGAAATCCCAAGAAACAATGAAAACCCTATATTAAGGGTCACCAATCTAACCCAAGAAGAGGTGCGAAACCGGCTAAATAAGATTAAAATAGATAAATCTCCGGGTCCGGATGGCATACACCCACGAGTACTAAGAGAACTAAGTAATGTAATAGATAAACCATTATTTCTTATTTTTAGGGACTCTATAGAGACAGGGTCTGTTCCGCAGGATTGGCGCATAGCAAATGTGGTGCCAATATTCAAAAAGGGCTCTAAAAGTGAACCTGGAAATTATAGGCCAGTAAGTCTAACCTCTATTGTTGGTAAAATATTTGAAGGGTTTCTGAGGGATGTTATTCTGGATTATCTCAATGAGCATAACTGTTTAACTCCATATCAGCATGGGTTTATGAGAAATCGCTCCTGTCAAACCAATCTAATCAGTTTTATGAAGAGGTAAGCTATAGGCTGGACCACGGTGAGTCATTGGACGTGGTATATCTCGATTTTTCCAAAGCGTTTGATACCGTGCCGCACAAGAGGTTGGTACACAAAATGAGAATGCTTGGTCTGGGGGAAATTGTGTGTAAATGGGTTAGTAACTGGCTTAGTGATAGAAAGCAGAGGGTGGTTATAAATGGTATAGTCTCTAACTGGGTCGCTGTGACCAGTGGGGTACCGCAGGGGTCAGTATTGGGACCTGTTCTCTTCAACATATTCATTAATGATCTGGTAGAAGGTTTACACAGTAAAATATCGATATTTGCAGATGATACAAAACTATGTAAAGCAGTTAATACAAGAGAAGATAGTATTCTGCTACAGATGGATCTGGATAAGTTGGAAACTTGGGCTGAAAGGTGGCAGATGAGGTTTAACAATGATAAATGTAAGGTTATACACATGGGAAGAAGGAATCAATGTCACCATTACACACTGAATGGGAAACCACTGGGTAAATCTGACAGGGAGAAGGACTTGGGGATCCTAGTTAATGATAAACTTACCTGGAGCAGCCAGTGCCAGGCAGCAGCTGCCAAGGCAAACAGGATCATGGGGTGCATTAAAAGAGGTCTGGATACACATGATGAGAGCATTATACTGCCTCTGTACAAATCCCTAGTTAGACCGCACATGGAGTACTGTGTCCAGTTTTGGGCACCGGTGCTCAGGAAGGATATAATGGAACTAGAGAGAGTACAAAGGAGGGCAACAAAATTAATAAAGGGGATGGGAGAACTACAATACCCAGATAGATTAGCGAAATTAGGATTATTTAGTCTAGAAAAAAGACGACTGAGGGGCGATCTAATAACCATGTATAAGTATATAAGGGGACAATACAAATATCTCGCTGAGGATCTGTTTATACCAAGGAAGGTGACGGGCACAAGGGGGCATTCTTTGCGTCTGGAGGAGAGAAGGTTTTTCCACCAACATAGAAGAGGATTCTTTACTGTTAGGGCAGTGAGAATCTGGAATTGCTTGCCTGAGGAGGTGGTGATGGCGAACTCAGTCGAGGGGTTCAAGAGAGGCCTGGAGGTCTTCCTGGAGCAGAACAATATTGTATCATACAATTAGGTTCTGTAGAAGGACGTAGATCTGGGGATTTATTATGATGGAATATAGGCTGAACTGGATGGACAAATGTCTTTTTTCGGCCTTACTAACTATGTTACTATGTTACTATGTTACTATTTGTTTGCAGGGACAGTGGAGGCTACATTTTTGTGCATCAGCTCTGTAGCTTATTAGGCTGCCCTAGAAGGCTCCCTGATAGCTGCATTGCTGTTTGCATGCTGCTGTGCAAACCAACTGCTTTTTTAAAAGCAAAAATCCTGTTGCTCCTTTCTGCACAGTTATCTTGTTTATTTGTCCACACTTTTGTGTGCAGCAGTCCTTTTTATTGCTGCCATACTTCCTGTATACGTCCTGAGATCATTGTAGGGAGATTGAAATTGTACTACAGTCCTTGTATTTTTTCATATATCTTCCAGCCACTTTCTGCCACTTACATTCTGTTGTTTTATACACTGGGCCTGAGTTTTGGCTCAGTCTCCCCCCAAAAAAGTGAGATTCAAATTCTCACAAAGTGGATATGCAGCGCCCTAGAGTCCTGGTCGTTGCAGTAATGTTGTTCTTCCACCAGGGGGAGTGATGTTACGTCTGATGGCACCAAAGAAGTTCACCCTGCCAGGTATCACAGCCACACACACACTTCACACGCCGGCCACCAGGGGGAGCAAAAGGTTCTATCTATTAGGCCACTCCTCACACTTGGGTAAAACTGGGGGTTGGTTAGGAAGTCAGACAGTTGGAGCCAGGTGGAGGAGAGGAGCAGATTGGGCTCGGCCCAGGAAAGGGAAAGAAGGACATGGAGCTGCACATGCAACCCATGCGGCAGCCTCCTAAGAAAGGACAAGAAAGGAAGTGTGCTGTAGTGGGTGAGCACAGAAGTCGTAGCAACAGGAGTAAAACACCAGTGGGAGACCAGCTAGAAGCAGGCTGCCTCCCACTGATCGCAGATCCGGTGGCCGGAACACCGAGGGAGTAATAGACTCTACGCTTTACTTCAGAGACCGGCAGGATAGTCGATTCCAAGTTGGCTGTCCGGCCTAAACACCTAAGCAGACAAGGTGGCAACGCGGAGGAGGGGCGATGCTAGGGTCCCTATAAAATAGCCTCAGGCCACCACCATCATACGGGTTTGTCCTATCCATCTGGGGGACAGAGAGAGAAGAGTAACAAGAGTGAGGACCTTATGGTAGCTAATGCAAGTAAGGACCTACTACGTTACTGTGCGCAAGGGGTAGGCTACTGATTTCCACCTGGATAAGGGGACTCTGGAATTGCCATCAGACCGGCCGGACCCTGCCTACCCTGTCATCCGGCACTCTGGACTGTGGATGCTGAGGCCTTCAGTAAAGGTAAAGAGACTGCACCCATTGTGTCCTCGTTATTCACCGCGCCTTGCACCATCCACCATCAACATCAACACTTCTGGGAAGCCCTGGGGATATACTTCACCTGTGGGAAGGTATACCATCTAGCTGCCATTCCATCACCCCAGCGGACCCCACAGCAGCGTCGGTCATCCTGACCGAATACTATAGGTGGCGTCATGAACACTACCATTATCTACAAACTACATCCCCTTTTATTTGGATGCCCCTCATAGGGCCACCATCCGGGTCGGGCCACCGTGACACCCCAGCTGAGGGAACTGAAGGACCTGGTACCGAGTACCCCATTGCCCTTACGTGGGGGCGCAGCAGATATACTTCCGTCCTGTTAGTTTGTCATATATCAGCCAGCCACTTTCTGCCACTTACATTGTGTTGTTTTATACACTGGGCCTGAGTTTTGGTTCAGTCTCCCCCAAAAAAGGGAGATTTAAATTCTGAACAAGTTTATATACACCTTCTACCTTGTTTTGCAGTACCATATAACGGTTGTTATTTTGGTTAGATTTTCCAAAAAATGAGGAAGTCTGGTGGAAGAGCCCATGGGCGGTGGTTGCCAGCTGGTACTGATGGTGGTGGTGGTGCATCTGGTGGTAGTGGCAAAAGCACAATAGCACCTAAGGCTGGAGGTGTTGAGCCAGCGTCATCGTCTGGCCACACAAGGCCTCGAAGGCCCCCTTATCTGGGAGTAGGAAAACGGCTTTTTAAGACGGAGCAGCAGGAAAAAGTTTTGGCTTTCCTTGCTGACTCAGCCTTTAGCTCTTTCACCTCCTCTTCAGAAAGTTCCAAATATAAAAGCAGCGAGTTGTCAGTGGATGCTCCCGGTCAGGATCAAGACGTTTCCTTGTGTCCTTCACCCAAACCAAAAGTGAAGGATGCGGCAGGCGACACTACACTTTACTCCATGGAGCTCTTTACACATACCGTGCCTGGGTTAGAACGGGAAATTGTTAACGGCCCATTACAAGATGAATTGGACATGGAGTGCACTAATGCACAGCCACAGCTAGATTATTATGCTGTTCCATTGACTCAGGTCACTACATTGCCCTCGCAGTGTACTGAGCCAGAATCTGACCCTGATGAGACTATCGTGCCCCGTCCCGAACGCTATAGCACCTTACACGGTGACACAGAGGAAGGTGCACATGACATTGAAGAGGAGGTGATAGATGACCCAGATTGGCAGCCATTGGGGAAAGAGGGTGCCGCTGCCACTAGCTCAGAAGCGGAGGAGGATGATCCGCAGCAGCCATCTACATCGCAACAGCTTTCATCTGGCAGGCCCGTATCAGGCCAAAAACGTTTGTCAAAAACAAAAACAGTTTTAGGACAGCGTGGCCATCCGGTGAAAGTAGCTCAGCGTGCAATGCCTGAAAAGGTATTCCATAGTAGGAAGAGTGCAGTGTGGCAATTTTTAACCAAGATCCGAATGATCAGTCAAAAGTTATCTGTAAGAAATGCTCAAAGACCTTTAGCAGTGGGAAGAATCTTCAAAATGAAAATACAACGTGCATGCTTAGACATTTAACCAGCATGCACTTGCAAGCCTGGACTAACTACCAAACGTCCGTACCGTTGGTGAACCTGCTCAGAATGAAGGTAGTCAGCAATGCTACATTGCTTCCCTCACTGTAAGCCCACCAGTTAGGACACCACCAGCAGCAAATGTGGAGGTAACGTCGCAAGGCCAAAGCAGTCAGGGAATCACAAGGTTATTGGTAGGAAACACTGTGTGTAGGCCAACATCAAGAATACCATCACCAACCCTTTCTCAATCCGCCATGTCCACCACCACCCCCGCTAGTTCCACCATATGCAGCTCTCCAGTCCAGCTCACCCTACAAGAGACTCTCGTTAGGAAAAGAAAGTACTCATCCTCTCATCCGCGTACACAGGGTGTGAATGCCCCCATTGCTAGACTAATCTCGTTAGAGATGATGCCCTACCGGTTGGTTGAAAGCGAAGCTTTCAAAGCCCTGATGGCCTACACAGTACCATGCTATGACCTACCCAGTCGGCACTTCTTTGCAAGATAAGCTATCCCAGCCCTCCACCAGCATGTCAAAGACCGCATTGTCCATGCACTGAGGCAATCAGTCAATGGAAAGGTGCACCTCACAACAGATGCATGGACCAGTAGGCATGGCCAGGGACGTTACGTGTCCATCAAGGCGCACTGGGTTAATGTGGTGGATGCAGGGTCCACAGGGGAAAGCGATAATGGAACAGCTCTGCCTAGCCCATGGTCTAGGAAACAGTTGGCTGTAGGCGTTCGCCACCCCTCCTCCTCCTCCAGAAGCAAAAGCTCGTCCACAGAGCGCAGTCGCACAACCACTCCATCCGCAGCTGCCAGTGCTGCACACGAGGTGTCCCATTATGGAACAGCTAGTGGTAAGCATCAGCAGGCTGTTAGAAATGAAGTGTTTGGGCGACAACAGACACACCGCGGATGTACTGGCTGAGTACTTGCAGCAACAAACTCAGTCATGGCTGGGCAGTGTACATCTTGAGGCAGGCAAGGTAGTCAGTGATAACGGAAGGAATTTTATGGCTGCCATAGCCCTTTCAGAACTTAAACACATACCTTGCCTGGCTCACACCTTGAACCTGGTGGTGCAGTGCTTCCTGAAAAATTATCCGGAGTTACCAGCCCTGCTCCTGAAGGTGCGAAGACTTTGCTCGCATATCCGCCGGTCGCCCGTACATTCCAGCCATATGCTGAACCATCAGCGATCGCTAAATCTTCCCCAGCACCGCCTAATAATCGACGTTGCAACAAGGTGGAACTCCACACTGCACATGCTTCAGAGGCTGTGCGAACAGAGGCGGGCTGTCATTTATTTGTGGGAGGATACACATACACGGGCAGGCACTTGGATGGCAGACATGGAGTTGTCTGGTGTGCAGTGGTCGAAGCTACAAGACCTCTGTCAAGTCCTTCAGTGTTTTGAGGAATGCACACGGCTGGTAAGTGCAGACGACGCCATCATAAGCATGAGTATTCCACTAATGCATCTGCTGATGCAAAGTTTGATGCACATTAAGGAGCTGGCGTCTGCAGCAGAGGAGGAGGGAAGCCTTGATGACAGTCAGCCATTGTCTGCTCAGGGAACTCTCCTGGACGAGGTGGCGGACGAAGAGGAGGAGGAGGAGGATGATGGGGATGAATATTTATGGGAGGAGGATGTTTCTCAGGGGGCAATAGAAACTGGTGGCGTTGCAAGGTCAGGTACAGGGTTTTTGCGGGACACAAGTGATGTTGATTTGCAAGAAAGTGCTCCTCAACCAAGCACAAGCAGTGAATTGACACCTGGAACATTGGCCCACATGGCTGAGTATGCCTTGCGTATCCTAAAAAGGGACCCCTGCATTATCAAAATGATGACCGATGACGATTACTGGTTGGTCTGCTTCCTGGATCCACGATATAAAGGAAAATTACAAAATATCATGCCACATGAGAACCTTGAGCAAATATTGGCTACCAAACAAGCAACTCTTGTAGATTGTTTGGTTCAGGCATTCCCAGCACACAGCGCCGGTGATGGTTCTCACGCGAGCCGTAGGGGGCAACATGGCAGAGGTGTTAGAGGTGCACAAATCCGAAGTGGCGTTGGACAGAGGGGTTTTCTGACCAGGTTGTGGAGTGATTTTGCTATGACCGCAGACAGGACAGGTACTGCAAGATTGTGACCCTGCTGAAACTCAGGTTCCCCTTCCCGCATACCATACCACCTTACACGGGGACAAAGAGGAAGGTGCAGATGAAGGTGCAGGTTCCTTCATCAAGTGGGGGGGGGATACTCGTTGGCGACGTCACTGGCAAAGGGCCCCTCATAGTACGCAAAAGTGTCTCTGCCCGGTGGGAGGCGCCACCCGCCATCAAACACACTGCCGTATTATGAGGGGCCCTGTGCCAGTGCCAACTAGTGGGCCCCCTGCTTGCTCAGGATCACAGCACTTGCAAAGTTGAAATACTTACCTCTCCCTGCTCCACCGCCGTGACGTATTCCGTGTTTCCTGGGCCCATGAAAAACTTGAGCCAGCCCTACCCCCCCACAACTTTAGCCAAATAACCCCCAGTTTTCAATGCCTAACTATTATTATAAAGTAAATTAAGATTGACAAGCTTCAGTACCAAGAATGGATGTTTTTGACATTACAATGGGCACTGTAGGTGTTTTCTGTCCTCCACTCACTGCCGACTTTGATTCCCCATTGACTTGCATTGGGTTTCGTGTTTCGGTCGGCCCCCAACTTTTCGCAAAAATCGGCCGATTTCACCCCACCCGACCGTGAAACCCGACTCGATCCGAAAAAAGTAAAAGTCGCTCAACTCTGCTACTAATGAGACTTAGTCTATGGCGCCATGCTATTGATGCAGCGATCATTTTCCTCCGGCATGGGTATGGGGCAACGTTGGCCAAGATGCACTATGCTTCGGTGCTCTGCGATATCACTGGACAATCATTAGGCCTACTTCATGTGGAATAATCATCCACAAGTTTCCGTTCTAATTTATTCCCGAATTGATGGTATCCGCCTCAGTGACATTCTTCTGTACACTTGCCAGGATGGCATTCACTGACTATGATACTAATGCTATCGGCTTTTTCCTGAATTTTCTGCAGTGAAATTACCTATATTATCAGCGATATTCACAATTCTGCTGCCTAACACTGAAATCAGCCAACACATAAAATCCGGACTCCTTAAAGGGATTGTCCAGTGAGAACCAGTTATTATCACCTATTCACAGGTCGAGCTATACCACCGTTCCATTCATTTCCTGTACAGCCTCCAAGCGCTGCGCACAGCTTATTCCGGAAGACCCACAGAAAATGAATCCCACTATCAAATAAGTTGTCACCTATACAATCGATAAGTGATCATTTATTTTCCCTTTAACCAGAGACATAACCAGAGGCTCCTTTAACCTGTGTCTCAATGTAATATCTGTAACTAATACAGTATTCGCTAATAGGAACTCCAAACAAGATGACATCTTTTAAAGGGAATCTGTCAGCAGGTCTTGTTGTGTAACCTGAGAGCTACACAATGTAGGGGCAGAGACCTTGATTCCAGGGATGTATCATTTACTGGGCTGTGTTTTTCTGTTTCAATACAATCAGTGTTTTACCAGCAGGATATTATCATTACAGGACTAGGTGTCTCGTGCCTTCCAGTCCAAACCTGCCCCCACCACTGATTGGCTGCTTTCTGTTACAATGCGATTTACATAGAAAGCTGCCAATCAAGAGTGTGGGCGGGGTTATACAGAGCTCAGCATTCCGAGCTCTGCTACATCTACAGCACAGAAAACTGTGATCCTATCATAACTGGTAAAGATTCACCTTAACTAGAGATAAAATTGTGTCATATAGAAAAAAAAATTGCGACACTTCAAATGCTTTTATACCAGAATTCCCATGAAAACATATGATTTGTTCGCAAAATTTAGATATCAACTTTTACCAAGGAATCATAACTCTTAAGTACCAATTAAAGAGCAAATCATAATATTACAGTCTCTATAGTCAAACCACTCAGATTTCCCCATAAAAGCTCAACTTCATATTTTGATTGTAATAAAAAAATATTTCCAGTATCTTCCCAAAAGGAAAAATGTCCCCATAATAGCACCCTAATTCTGTCTCCTTTCCAAGCCACTCAATGATATCTACATGACCTTTAAAGAGGACGTGTCAGCAGAAAATCACCTATTGTTTAAATCACTTTTTATGTAAAATGCATTTTTTTTAATTGTGTGTGTGTATCTATTTATATCTTTGATATATCTCATTCTCAAATCTTGCAATAGTCACACAGTCTCTGGGTTTTATAGCAGACTCACACTTTCAGATGACTTTTCATAAGTCTCATAATCTCCAGTGGATTAAAATAATAGGTGACACCCTTATACACAGTTGATAACACAGGATCCACCATACACAATAGGTGATGTCACAGCTCACCTCCTCCTCCTGTACAATGACTGATAACACCTCTATATACAGTAGATAATACAGGATCCACCATTCACAATAGGCGATATCACAGCTCACCTCCTCCTGTACAATGACTGATAACACCTCTATATACAGTAGATAACACAGGATCCACCATTCACAATAGGTGATGTCACAGCTCACCTCCTCCTCCTGTACAATGACTGGTAACACCTCTATATACAGTAGATAACACAGGATCCACCATTCACAATAGGTGATGTCACAGCTCCCCTCCTCCTCGTCCTGTACAATGACTGATAACACCTCTATATACAGTAGATAACACAGGATCCACCATTCACAATAGGTGATATCACAGCTCACCTCCTCCTCCTGTACAATGACTGATAACACCTCTATATACAGTAGATAACACAGGATCCATCATACACAATAGGTGATGTCACAGCTCACCTCCTCCTCCTGTACAATGACTGATAACACCTCTATATACAGTAGATAACACAGGATCCACCATTCACAATAGGTGATGTCACAGCTCACCTCCTCCTCCTGTACAATGACTGATAACACCTCTATATACAGTAGATAACACAGGATTCACCATTCACAATATGTGATATCACAGCTCACCTCCTCCTCCTCCTGTACAATGACTGATAACACCTCTATATACAGTAGATAACACAGGATCCACCATACACAATAGGTGATAGCACAGCTCACCTCCTCCTCCTGTACAATGACTGATAACACCTCTATATACAGTAGATAACACAGGATCCACCATTCACAATAGGTGATATCACAGCTCACCTCCTCCTGTAAAATGACTGATAACACCTCTATATACAGTAGATAACACTGGATCCACCATTCACAATAGGTGATGTCACAGCTCACCTCCTCCTCCTGTACAATGACTGATAACACCTCTATATACAGTAGATAACACAGGATCCACCATTCACAATAGGTGATGTCACAGCTCACCTCCTCCTCCTGTACAATGACTGATAACACCTCTATGTACAGCAGAAAACACAGGATCCACCATTCACTATAGGTGATATCACAGCTCACCTCCTCCTCCTGTACAATGACTGATAACACCTCTATATACAGTAGATAACACAGGATCCACCATTCACAATAGGTGATGTCACAGCTCACCTCCTCCACCTGTACAATGACTAATAACACCTCTATATACAGCAGAAAACACAGGATCCACCATTCACAATGATCTCTGCCCAAATTAGAGCAAGTTCCGATAACTTTTATATAGAAACAAATAGACCCTGATGCATCAAGCATTTTTTGTAAGATTTTTTTTATTTTTTATATGGTAATAATATGAAATATAAATATATATATTATATTTTTTCAATACATTTACTATAAAATGAAATAGAAACAACAGATCATTTTCTAATGACAAATTCCTTTTAATTCAGGGTAATTTGTGACAAATGAGCAACCACCAAGACAAAAGTCACAAATGAAAAATAACACTAGCCTGTATTTCTCCGTTCTTGTATTATTACTCTACTTACTTGCCATCTGCCAGGTTGATCTTCTTGAAGAATGGGTAGTTCTCGGGGGTTGGATTTCCATGTTGATCTTCATATACAAATACTGGGGAGCGTCCAATTTCCACACCCAGTTGTTGGACCCCCTTTTCATTGTAAATGGAGAGCAGGAAGAACTGGGCTCCCTTCCTGACTTTGAGAGTGATGAGAATGGAGAAGTCTTCTGGGAATGGGTCATCTGCACCAATGGATAGAATGAAGATATTAGTGTTCTTGGATACGTTTTTCAAACACTCCACACATTTGTTGTTAAGGAAAAACTAACCATATTCTGAGTATGTATTTTAGGCAGGGAGAGGAGAATTAGCTGCTGTCAGACACATCTGGCGGTGGGTTATCTTTTCCGAGAACAAAAGCATTGGGCATGTTGAAAACCAAGAGCCCAATCCTTCTATCCCCAGACATCTGACATTGGATAAAAGATGGGACAAACAAGGTAGCTCAGTGGTTAGCACTTTTTCTTTGCAGCACTGTGGTCCCAGGTTCAAATCCCACCTAAGAAAACATCCGCAAGGAGTTTCCTCTGGTTCCTCCCACACTCCAAACATATACTAATAGGGGATGTAGATTGTGAGAGCTCCAATGGGAACAGTGATGATACTATCTGGAAAGTGCGACAGAATATGTTGGCGCTATATAAGTAAATATAATATAACTAAATGCACAATAGGTGCATTCTGCCAAAATTGTCATTGTTTAGACCCAACAAAAGACACTGGGAACTCTATCACTACTCATGGCTTGCTTTGTTGGCCAATCCAGCCAGAAATTGGCTGCTTTGATCACCCAATGTGCTGTCATAGATTTAATTAGCTTATTGAGGGTATTTCCACACAACTAGCGATGGGCGAACCCAAACAGTAAAGTTCTGGGTCCGTACAGACCACGAACACGGATTTCTCCATGAAGTCTGTGATAATGTTTGGGTTTGGCACCCCAAACATCCTTTGTTTCCTATGTTGATCACTACCACTGGTCGGAGAGCTGCAGTTCCCATGCTGTCAGATGACAGCGTGAGCCAGCAGCTGTGGCTGCCAGTTAAAAGTTTACCTCCAGTCACAGGTGTCAGCTGATGGGAAAGTACTACTCCCATCAGCCTACGCCTGCTGTCTCCAAAAACACAGAGAGCAGGCGCTGCTGATGGGAGTATTTATCATCCGGTGCCGGTGATATAAATAAATCATTTTAAAAAACACCTTAGAGTTCCCTTCATTTTTGAGAACAAGTCAAGCAAAAGCAGACAACTGGGTGCAAGTTTTCTCAGGCTGCTAAGGGGTCATGGATATTGCCCCCCCAGCCTAAAAATAGCAGCTGCAGCTGCCCCAGAAAAGGCACATCTATTAGGTGCGTCAGTTCTGGTGCTTTTCCCGCCAAGTGGGAGAATGGTTGTGGGGTTGATGTCAGCTGTTTTATGGCAGCTGACATCAAGCTCACAGGTTAGTAATGGAGAGGTGTCTTATTACTTGTAAAAAAAAACACAGCCAGGATAAAATCCTTTATTTGAAAGAAAGACACAGCCTCCTTTATTTGAAAAAAAGCACAGTTATACTCACCGTATGCCCATTGAATTGAAGCCCTTGTTTCCTGTAAAAAAAAACCCTAGATAGCAGTCAGGGATGCAATCACTATCTCCGCCAGCCAACACACACTGACAAGAGTGTAATCGCTCCTGCAGCATGCAGAGCTGAACTTCAATGGGAAAGTTCACCACAGTTCAAACCTGATGAACCCTGGTGACCTCACTCATGGTGCTGCTCGCTGCATGAGAAAGTTCCCAGCTATGAACTCTGGTAAACTTCATCATGGCAGCTCAGTGCTGCACGCTGCAGGAGCGATTATGCTCCTGTCAGTGTGTGCCGGCAGTCAGCCATAGCGGTCGCAACACTGATGTGACCACTATCCAAATCATCTGAATTGTTGTTATTAATATCATGTCACAGCTGATTGGTTAGCCTTTACTGGTTATTTTATGGGGGATCCCATATTAATATGACGTAGGGCCCTCTCATCATTTCAAACCAGGATAGGCTAAACAGATAGCTGTGGACTGATATTAATAGCCAGGGAAGGGGTCAGGGAAATTGGCACTCCTCCCAGGTAAAGAATATCAGCTGCCCGAGAAATGGCGCCTCAATAAGATGTGCCAAATCTGGCACTTAACCTAGCTCTCCCCACTTGCCCTTTGGTGGTTGCAAATGGGGTAATATTTGTGGGGTTAATGTCACTTTTGTTTTGTCAGGTGACATCAAGCTCAGAAGTTAGTAATGGAAAGGCATCTATAGGACACCCAAATTACTAACACCATAATAAATTTGGAAATAAACATATAGCAAGAATAAAATCCTTTATTTGAAATAAAAATCAACACCCTGTTTTACACATTTCTTTAAAAATTAAAAACAAAGTTATACTCACTTTACTCCTATTCCATTGAAGCACTTGTCCCCTGTAAAAAAATGGAAAATGCTCACCTTACGCCTAATCCAGTGATACCCATATTCCCTATAAAAAATAAAAATAATAAACAACCATATCCCTCATCTGTCTGATGTGAAGATAATCCATACTGTCCCATGACGATCCGGATGATTCGTATAGCGGTCACATCAGTGATGTGACCGCTATTCCTGCCAGCCGGCACACACTGACAGGAGCATATTCGCTCTTGTCAGTATTTAGTACTGAGCTCCCTTGAGAAAGTTCACGGGAGTTTATATCTGAACCACGGTGACATTACTTATGGCACTGCTGCGTGAGAACATTCTCATGCAGTGAGCGATGCTGTAAGTTGGGTCACCGGGGTTCACCTGGTTTAAACTCCACTGAACTTTCTCAAGGCAGCTCAGCGCTACACACTGCAGGAGAAATCACACTCCTGTCAGTGTGTGCCGGCTGGCGGGGATAGCAGTCGCATCACTGATCCAAATTGTCTGAATCATCGTGGAACAGTATGGATTATCTTCACTTTGGACAGGTAAAGGATAGGATTGTTTATTATTTTTTATTTTTTTTTACAGAGGACATGGGCATCGGTAAATTAGGCATAAGGTGTGTATTTTGTTGTTTATTATTTTCTGTTTTTTTTTTACAGGGGACAAGGACTTCAATTGAATAGGCATAGGGTGAGTATAACTATACTTTTTATTTTTATTTCAAATCAAAGAGTCTGTGTCTTTCTTTCAAATAAAGATTTTTTTTCTGGATGTGTCTTATTTACAAATTAACTGAGGAGTTAGAAATCTCTATTACTAACCTGTGTGCTTCATGTCAGCTGCCATAAAACAGCTAACATCAACCCCACTCTTGCCACCGCACCAGAGCAAGTGGCCAGAGTCTGGCAAAGTGCCAGAATTGGTGCATCTAATAGTTGCATCTTTTCTGGGGCAGCTGCTTGCTGCTATTTTTAGGCAGAGGTAAGCAATAGCCATGTCCCTTTACCAGTCTGAGAATACCAGCCTGCAGCTGTCAGTTTTCCCTGCGCTGGTTATCAAAAAATAGAAGAGACCCTCCCACATCATTTCTTTTTATTATTTATTTATAGCACAGGTCTGGCTGATTTCAAGGACAGAAGGCGTAGACTGATGGGAGTAGTACTCATTTATTAGCCGACACCTGTAACTGGCGGTAAACTTTTTAAGTGATCTTACTGCCAATCAGAGCCTGCGTTTACCGCCCTGTCATGCAAATGACAGCATGGCAAGCAATAGATGTTCGCGTCCCCCATTCATCTGAGTGGGGTCCGTGTTCTAATTCGGGTACAGTTCTGGTACCCAAACCAAACTTTTTTAGAAGTTCGGCAGAAGCCGCTGGACCCAATCATCCACAGGTTCGCCCATCACTACAAACAGCGTCTTTTTCAAGCAGTTTCCACCACGGAAACCGACTGAAAAAATTATTAGAAAACGCTCAAAACAATTAACATAAGCATTTCTATGTTAAAAGGACTTGCCGCCACTAGTAGTTTTTTGGTTATTCAATGGAGTGAAAAAAAATGACCTTAAAACGAGAGCAAAAAAAAAAGACAACAAAAAGCATGGGAAACCATTAAAAAACATTCATGAAGCGACTGAAAACCCTTCAGGAAAAAAACTTCAGAGTCTCCTGAACCATCTTCTGCTTGAAAAATTTGGCTGGTTCGCCTAAGTTTAAAACACAGCAAGTATATATAGCCTTAGAAAATTGTTTGGGGACCTGAGAACGGGTTTTACATCTATCTTAATCCTTGGGCAAAATACTGTGCCTTAAAAAGTATTCATACCCAGTGAACTTTTCCACATTTGTTCATACAACATTTGCATTTGTATTCAACCCCCTAATAAACCTACTAAAAAAACCCTGAGAGCCCAATTGCCTCCAGAAGTCACATACGGTAATTAGTAAATTGAGTCCACCTGTGTGTAATTTATTCTCAGCTGTTCTGTGAAGGCCTCAGAGGTTTGTTTGAGAACATTAGGGATTAAACAGCATCATGAAAACCAAGGAACCCACCAGAAAGATCAAGGATAAAGTTGTCAAGAAGTGTAAAGCAGGGTTTGGGTGGTTTCACATTTGCATTTTTTTTTTTTGCGTTTTTGCGGTAAAAAAACGCAAAAAAAAAACCGCATGCGTTTTTTCCCTATATTTAACATTAAAAACGCATGCGTTTTTTGTATGCGTTTTGATGCGTTTTTGCAACGCATGCGTTGTGTTGCAGAAATGCAACATGTAGTATTTTTAGCTGCGCTTTTTTGCCGCAAAAAAGCATGCTTTTTTTGCGGCAAAAAAATGATTTGCTGTCTATGTAAATGCATGCGTTTTTAACCACATGCGTTTGCATGCGTTAAAAACGCATGCATTTAAAAAATAAAAAAAACACTGATAAACCACCCCACACCATAAAATTGATAAAGGGATCCTACCCCTAACCCTAACCCTAACCCTACCCCTAACCCTAACCCTAAAGGGATCCTAACACTAACCCTAACCCTACCCCTAACCCTACCCCTAACCCTACCCCTAACCCTAATCCCTTTAAGGGTAGGGTTAGGGTTAGGGGTAGGGTTAGGGGTAGGGTTAGGGTTAGGATCCCTTTAGGGTTAGGGGTAGGGTTAGGGGTAGGGTTAGGGTTTGGATCCCTTTAGGGTTAGGGTTAGGATCCCTACCCCTAACCCTACCCCTAACCCTAACCCTAGCTCTTTCTGTTTATAGTGGGTTTTTTGCTTTATTTTGATGATTGGCAGCTGTCACACATTTATCTGCATGCGCTTAAAAAACGCAAACGCATGAAAAAACGCATGTAAATGTGTCAAAACGCCGCGTTTTTTCACCACATGCAAAAATGCATGCGTCAAAAAAACGCAGCGTTTACATGCGTTTTTTTACCATGCGTTTTTTTTAAAAACGCATGCGTTTTGAAACGCAAGTGTCAAACCAGCCTTAGGCTTTTAAAAAAATAGACCAAGCTCTGAACATCTCACCGAGAACTGTTCAATCCATCATCCAGAAAATGGATGAAGTATGGCACACCTGAAAACCTGCCAACACATGGCTGTCCACCTAAACTGATATCCAAGCAAGAAAAGCACTAACTAGAGAAGCAGCCGAGAGGCCCATGGTCACTCTGAAGGATCTGCAGAGATCAACAGCTCAGATGGAAGCATCTGTCCACAGGACAACTATTTTTTGTATACTACACAAATCTGGTCTATATGGAATAGTGGCAAGAAGAAAGACATTTTTGAAAGCAAGCCATAAGTCCCATTTACAGTTTGCAGAAAATTATGTAGGGGACACAGTGGGCAGAAGAATATGTTCTGGTCAAATGAGATCACCAAAAACTTTTTGGGCTAAGTGCAAAACGCTATGTGAAAACACCATCCCTACCATCACACATGGTGGTGGCAGCATCATGCCGTGGGGAGGTTTTTGTTTCAGCAGGGACAGGAAAACTGGTCTGAGTTGATGGGAAGATGGATGGAGTTAAATACAAGGATGCAAGGCAATACTGAAGGAAAACCTGTTAGAAGCTGCAAAATACTTGAGACTGGGGTGTAGATTCACCTTCCAGCAGGACAAAATTGGTGTTCGCAGATGCCTCTATCCAATCTCCCCGAGCGAGAGAGTCTGCAAAGAAGAAGGGGCAAACATTTCAGCCCCTAGACGTGCAAAGCTGTTGGAGACAGACCCCAAAAGACTTGCAGCGGTAATTGCAGCAAAAGATGGTCCTACAAAATATTGAATCAGGGGGGCTGAATACAAATGCACGTCACAATTTTCAGATTTAGATTTGGAACATAATTAGAAAACCCTGTATATTTTCCTTTACCCCTCACAAATACTTGCTACTTTTTGCTGGTATCACATAAAATCCTAATAAAATACATTTAAGTTTGTGGGTGTAACATGAAAAAATGTGGAAAAGTGCAGAATGTATGAAAACTTTTTCAAGGCACTTTATATAATTGATATTTTTTCGTACATTTGAAAATCATCCATGCAAAGTCATTCCACTGCTGCAGGAGAAATAAGGTTTCATATGGTCCCCACCTCACTGAAATTATGAACCCATCTGTGCAGTGCATGGATGATCTCAGCCAGGGAATCTTTGCTCTTGTATCGTTAGGGAAGGATTAACACTTCCACTACTATTCCATGTTTAATGACCTTCTTATATGTCTCAATCCAAAAAAAAAAAGTCTTTGCCCCCTTCCTGATTTCCTATTCTTTTGCATGTTTGTCACATGTAAATGTTTCAGATCACAAAACACATATAAATATTAGACAAAGATAACACAAGTAAACACAAAATGCAGTTTTTAAATGAAGATCTTGATTATTAAGGGAAAAAGAAATCCAAACCTACAGGGCCCTGTGTGAAAAAGTGATTGCACCCCCCATAAAACTTACATTTTCTGTGGTTTATTACATCTTTGGGAAGCTGAGTTCAAATTCCCTAGCCACACACAGACCTGAATACTGCCACGCTTTACAGTTTTAGGCTGTAAGCACAACATTCACTTGTGGAAGTCGGGCCCTCATGCCACCCTGATGAAGTCTGTTTTTGACATTTTAAGCAGATACATGGATGTTAGTGGCCTGCTGGAGGTCATTTTGCAGGGATCTGGCGCTTCTCCTTGCACAAAGGAGTAGGAAGCAGTCCTGCTACTGGGTTGTTGCCCTCCTACGAATCCCTCCACATCTCCTGGTGTACTGGCCTGTCTTCTGGTATCTGTTCCATTCTCTGGACATTACGCTGACAGTCACAGCTACCCTTCTTGCCATAGCTCGCATTGATGTGCCTCCTTGGATGAGCTGCACTACCTGAGCAACTTCTGTGGGTTGTTGGCACCACCTCATGCTACTGTACAGTACCTCTAGGGGTGAGGGCAATGACAAAATGCAAAAGTGACCAAAACAACAGCCAAAAAGCATGAGAACAGAAAAATGGTCTGTGGTCACCCCCTGCAGAACCACTCCTTTATAGGGGTTGTCTTGCTAATTGCCGATCATTTCTACCTGTTGTCTGTTCCATTTGCACAATTGAAGGATAAATTATCGTATTTTTCGGACTACAGGTCCTTCTCAAAAAATTAGCATATAGTGTTAAATTTCATTATTTACCATAATGTAATGATTACAATTAAACTTTCATATATTATAGATTCATTATCCACCAACTGAAATTTGTCAGGTCTTTTATTGTTTCAATACTGATGATTTTGGCATACAACTCCTGATAACCCAAAAAAACTGTCTCAATAAATTAGCATATTTCACCCATCCAATCAAATAAAAGTGTTTTTTAATAACAAACAAAAATACCATCAAATAATAATGTTCAGTTATGCACTCAATACTTGGTCGGGAATCCTTTGGCAGAAATGACTGCTTCAATGCGACGTGGCATGGAGGCAATCAGCCTGTGACACTGCTGAGATGTTATGGAGGCCCAGGATGCTTCAAAAGCGGCCTTAAGCTCATCCAGAGTGTTGGGTCTTGCGTCTCTCAACTTTCTCTTCACAATATCCCACAGATTCTCTATGGGGTTCAGGTCAGGAGAGTTGGCAGGCTAATTGAGCACAGTAATACCATGGTCAGTAAACCATTTACCAGTGGTTTTGGCACTGTGAGCAGGTGCCAGGTCGTGCTGAAAAATGAAATCTTCATCTCCATAAAGCATTTCAGCCGATGGAAGCATGAAGTGCTCCAAAATCTCCTGATTGCTAGCTGCATTGACCCTGCCCTTGATGAAACACAGTGGACCAACACCAGCAGCTGACATGGCACCCCACACCATCACTGACTGTGGGTACTTGACACTGGACTTCAGGCATTTTGGCATTTCCTTCTCCCCAGTCTTCCTCCAGACTCTGGCACCTTGATTTCCGAATGACATGCAAAATTTGCTTTCATCAGAAAAAAGTACTTGGGACCACTTAGCAACAGTCCAGTGCTGCTTCTCTGTAGCCCAGGTCAGGCGCCTCTGCCGCTGTTTATGGTTCAAAAGTGGCTTTACCTGGGGAATGCGGCACCTGTAGCCCGTTTCCTGCACACGCCTGTGCACGGTGGCTCTGGATGTTTCCACACCAGACTCAGTCCACTGCTTCCTCAGGTTCCCCAAGGTCTGGAATCGGTCCTTCTCCACAATCTTCCTCAGGGTCCGGTCTCCTCTTCTCGTTGTACAGCGTTTTCTGCCACATTGTTTCCTTCCAACAGACTTACCATTGAGGTGCCTTGATACAGCACTCTGGGAACAGCCTATTTGTTGAGAAATTTCTTTCTGGGTCTTACCCTCTTGCTTGAGGGTGTCAATGATGGCCTTCTTGACATCTGTCAGGTCGCTAGTCTTACCCATGATGGGGGTTTTGAGTAATGAACCAGGCAGGGAGTTTATAAAAGCCTCAGGTATCTTTTGCATGTGTTTAGAGTTAATTAGTTGATTCAGAAGATTAGGGTAATAGGTCGTTTAGAGAACCTTTTCTTGATATGCTAATTTATTGAGACAGGTTTTTTGGGTTATCAGGAGTTGTATGCCAAAATCATCAGTATTGAAACAATAAAAGACCTGACAAATTTCAGTTGGTGGATAATGAATCTATAATATATGAAAGTTTAATTGTAATCATTACATTATGGTAAATAATGAAATTTAACACTATATGCTAATTTTTTGAGAAGGACCTGTACAAGACGCACTTTTCCCCCCCAAAAAAGGGGGGGGAAATTGGGGGTGCGTCTAATAGTCGCAATGCAGGCTTACCATGGCGGCAGAGGTGCAGGGATGAGGAGGCGCAGTAAGCGGGGTCCCTTTCTCCGGTGAGGTGATGCAGCAGCCCGGTAAGCAGCAGAGTCGGGTGAATCCTGTTGTTATCGGTGGGGGCGGCCATCTTCCTGAAGCCGCGCGTGCGCAGATGAAGCGCTCTGCTTCCCGGGGCTTCAGGAAAATGGCCGCCGCAATCTTCATCTGCGCACGCACGGCCTCCCGCGGCCATTTTCATGAAGCTCCGGGAAGCAGAGCGCTTCATCTGCGCACGCGCGGCTTCAGGAAGATGGCCGCCCCCACCGATAACAACAGGATTCACCCGGCTCTGCTGCTTACCAGGCTGCTGCATCACCTCACCGGGGAAAGGGACCCCTCCCACATCACCTCCTCAGCCCGGGACCCCTCTCACAGCACCACCTCAGCCCAGCACCTCCTCAGCCCAGCACCTCCTCAGCCCAGCACCTCCTCAGCCCAGGACCCCTCTCACAGCACCTCCTCAACCCAGCACCTCCTCAGCCCAGCACCTCCTCAGCCCAGCACCTCCTCAGCCCAGCACCTCTGCCGGTAATCACTGCTGCAACCCTCCCATGGACACCAGGCCGTGGCATCGCCCACCTAAGCAGGAAGGGACCCTGCTCAGGTGAACGCCACACCGCATCACCCCACCTCTGCCGACACCATGCCTCCTGTGACCCTGCTCTGCCACCGCCATCCCTCAGGTAAGATACTGTACATTCGGACAATAAGACGGACCCCCATCTTATAAAAAATCTTTTTTTCTGCAATTTTCACCCCAAATTTGGGGTGCGTCTTATGGTCCGGTGCGTCTTATAGTCCGAAAAATATGGTAATTCACAATCAGTGTCGCTTCATATCGGGACAAGCTGATTTCACAGAAGTGTGACTGATTTGGAGTTACATTGTGTTGTTTAGGTGTTACCTTTATTTTTTTGAGCAGTGTACATATACACATTTATCCACATATTATACATACACATGTATATTTAGCTCTTTACTATTCATATGTATAGTATTGTGCAAATGTTCTAGGTAGATGGGGAAAAAAAATCTCTAAAGTAAGAATGTTTGGAAAAATTGAAGTGTTAATAATCTTAATGAAACCAATAGTTGATGTGATCGCCCTTTTCCTTTAAAATGGCATCAATTCCAATTGTAGTCATAAACACAGTTATTAACTGTAATGGAAATAAGTGTAGGAGGCTTAAAACTGGGTGAGGAGCAGACAAACTCTGATCCAAAGGTGAGGTTGTAGAAGACAATTTCCTGCCACAGGTCATACACCATGGTAAAGCAGAATACAGCAACAAGACACAAGGTAGTTATAATGCACTAGCAATGTCTCTCCCCGGCAAAGTTGTCAAAGCAGTCTGGGGTTTCAAGATATGCTGTTCAAGATCTTTTGAGGAAACACCAGGATATTGGCAACACCTAGGACTGTAAACACTGTGGTCTGTCAAGGATACTTACTGCAGCGTATACACACCATGCTAACTTGCCTTTGAAATCAGATGTCCAGCAGTGTCATCAGTTTAGAACTGACAACAACCAGTGGGGCCCAGCTACATCCATCTACTGTTCTGAGAAGTCTAGCCAGAAGTGATCTTCATGGAAGAATTACAGCCAAAAATAAACATGACATTGACATGGAAAACAGGCCAAGTGACTAAACTATGCACAAAAACATAGGACCTGCTATGCAGACAAATGGCAGCAGGTGCTCTGGACTGACAAGTCAAAATTTGATATATTTGGCTGTAACAGAAGTTAATTTGTTCACCAAAGGGCTGGAGAGAAGAACAATAATGAGTGTCTGCAGGAACAGTGAAGCACAGTAGAGGTTCTTTGCAAATTCACGGCTGTATTTCATCAAATTTAGTTAGGGATTTGATCAGGATTAATACTGAGAAATCCAGGCAGATACTTATCCATCATGTAATATCATCAAGGAGGCATCTAACTGGCTGTAAAAGCAGAAAACCATCCCCAAACATCCAGCCGATGTCATTAAGATCAAGGAGTCGTGGAGGTGATGATCCGGACCCCGCAGAGCCCTGATCTCATCATCATCCAGTCTATCTGGGGTCACATGAAGAGACAGAAGGACTTGCATCCACGGAAGATCTGTGATTAGGTCTTCAAAATGCTTGGAACAACTGTCTTGACAAGTCCCTTCAAAAATTGTGCGCAAATTTATCAAAAAGATTTGAAGCTGTTTTCAAGACAAATGTTCATGTGGTCAGATTCCTCTCTTGTTCATAAATTTTGTTAATTCAGAAAATTAAACTATAATTTTTTGGTTGACACCCATTTCTGTTACATATATTCATCACTCCTTTATAACGTATAGCGTCTTCTCATCCTGCTCTGTGCGACACACCACTCTACGCCCTTTCTCATTTCAGGCACACATGATCTTGAGTCTTGATCTGGTGAACCCTATAATCCACGGTGATGCCTTCATATCTATAGCTAATATAAGGCTTATAGGAATTGATTTATATTTCTATTTAGTGGCCCGGTTTTGTTTTTTATTGTAATTTTATCTTGTGTCTAAATTTTTTTTTATGCAAGTATGGGCACCTCTTTGCATGTAATGCTATACTACCATATACCACTCTTGTCTAATAAAGGTAATTTTATCCCTCTATCATTTTATCATTTGTTCCACTTTTCCTGCTTGGACCATATGTTCAGTGTTCTCCCTTTGGTTTTCAGTGCTTTCCAAATGGTCTACCATTCATCCACTCGGCAAATATATGTCACCTGTTCCACATTGAGTACTGTATTGTAGTATTTCCGTATTTGTTCACTGTATTAATGTATTATTTGAGTACTATGTGGTGGTATTATTTGGTCATTTATGGTGGTATTATTTGAACACTGTATGGTGATAATATTTGAGTACTATATTGTGGTGTTATTTGGGCACTGTATGGTGGTACTATTTGAGTACTATGTTGTGGTATCATTTGGTCATTGTATGGCAGTATTATTTGAGTACTATGTTGTGGTATTATTTGGTCATTGTATGGGGATATTATTTAAATACTATATTTTGGTATTATTTTGTCATTCTATGGTCGTATTATTTGAGCATTATATTGTGGTATTATTTGAACACTGTATGGTGATATTATGTGAGTACTATATTGTGGTATTATTTGGGCATTGTATGGTGGTATTATCTGAGTACTTTGTTGTGGTATTATTTGGTCATTGTATGGTGATATTATTTAAGTACTATATTGTGGTGTTATTTGGTCATTGCATGGTGATATTATTTATGTACGGTACTATATTGTGGTGTTATTTGGGCACTGTATGGTGGTACTATTTGAATATTATGTTGTGGTATTATTTGGTCATTGCATGGCAATATTAATTGAGTACTATGTTGTGGTATTATTTGGTCATTGTATGGTGATATTATTTGAATACTATATTGTGGTATTATTTGGTCATTGTATGGTTGTATTATTTGAGCATTATATTGTGGTATTATTTGAACACTGTATGGTGATTTTATTCGAGTACTATATTGTGGTATTATTTGGGCACTGTACGGTGGTATTATCTGAGTACAATGTTGTGGTATTATTTGGTCATTGTATGGTGATATTATTTGAGTACTATATTGTGGTATTATTTGGTCATTGTATGGTGGTATTATTTGAGTACTTTATAGTGGTATTATTTGAGCACTGTACAGTGACATTATTTGAGTACTATATAGTAGTATTATTTAAACACTGTATAGTGGTATTATTTGAGCACTGTACCATGACATTATTTGAGTACTATATTGTGGTATTATTTGAACACTGTATGGTGATATTATTTGAGTACTATGTTGTGGTATTATTTGGTCATTGTATTGTGATATTATTTGAGTACTATATAGTGGTATATTTTGAGCACTGTACGGTGGCATTATGTGACTACTATATTGTGGTATTATTTGAGCACTGTATGGTGGTATTATTTGAACACTATATGGTGATATTATTTGAGTACTATATTGTGGTATTGTTTGGGCACTGTATGGTGATATTATTTGAGTACTATGTTGTGGTATTATTTGGTCATTGTATGGTGGTATTTGAGCACTGTAAGGTGGTATTATTTGAGTACTCTATGGTCATTATTTAAGCACTGTGTGTTGACCTTATTTAACAGTGAATGGTGATATCATTTTAGCAATACATGTTGGTATTAATTGAGCCATGGATGTTCGTATTATTTGAGCACTATATGTTGATATTATTTAAACTGTCTGGTGGTATTATTTGTGCACTGTATTATGGTATTATTTGGTCACTGCAAGGTGGTATTATTTGAGTACTATAGGGTGGTATTATTTTGCACTAGGGTGCTATTATTTGAATACAGTATTGTTTTTATACTTGGTCATTATGGGGTGGTATTATTTGAACAATGTATTATATGAGTATCGTTTGATGGTTTATTTTAGTACTTAGAAGTCATATTATGAAAATTCTGTCTGCAGTTCTTATTTGAGCGCTGTATAGTGATATTATTTGAGTGATGTCTAGTGGTATTATACGAGTACCATACAGTGGTATTATTTGAATACTGTATTGTGGAATTATACGTTGGTATTATTTTAGCACTGCATGTTAGCATTATTTGAGCACTGTATGTTAGTATCATTTGAGTAATGTATAGTGGTATAACATGAGCACTGTATGTTGGAATTATTTGAGTTCTCTATGGCTGAATTATTTGAGCATTGTTTGTTAGTCTTATTGCAGCACTGTCTGGTGGTATTGCTTTAACAGTGCATGGTGGTATTATTTTAGCACTAAAAGTTGAGATTATTTGAGCAAGATATGTTGATATTATTTCAGTACATTATGGTGGGGTATACTACTATACTACTTAATGTAGTTATTCCACAAATACATGACAGTGTTATTTGCGTACCACATTGTATAGCAGTTATAGTTTTACATTTGCTTATCGTATGACAGTACAACAAATCACATCTCTTTTGGTTCCATGAGCCCTAAATTAAAATATGTTGCCTTAAAAATCTGATAATCCTGGCTGCCAAAAGAAAACTATAGTAAAATGTCCATTGCAACAATCACCAAATTTAATATTTTTTTTAGTTCCTAGTCACAACATACCGGGATATAACTGCTTAGTCGGGGCGCTAAAGTGCGTTCTGTTCTCCACTCGAAAAGCAATGTCTGTCTCTTCAATTCCTTGTCTATGTGTGCAAAGTCCGGCCTCTAACGTGACTCCTTCAATTTCTTCATTGAGTTCCAGGGCTTTTAAGACGTTGACTGGGGTTGCTACAAATGGAAAAAAAAAAAGATCTAGTCAGTCATTATACGTAATAACTAGAAAATCATTCTACGAACTGCATTGTCAGAAAATTAAAATATGGCGAGTTGTCAAGAGTGTCCCGGAAATCATGGAAAGAGGGTGGAAGGGAAAACACACAATGGCAAAACAACAAGAGTACTGAAGAAACAATGGAGCAGATTTCCATTGGTATGTACGGTATATATTATATGGTGGTGCTTGAAAATTTGTGAACCTCTCAAAATTTTCCAAATTTCTACATAAATGTGACCAAAAACTGCATCAGATTTCACACAAGTCTTAAAAGTACATATAGAGAACTATATCAACAAATACGTAAAAAATAATATTAAACCTTGTCATTTTTAATTAAGTAAAATTATACTGCATCTCATGTCTGTGGGTGGAAAAAGTAAGTGAACCTTGGCTTTCAGTACCTGATGTGACTACCCTTGTGCAGCCATAACTGCATTAAGATGTTTCTGGCAATTGTTGATTAGTTTTGCACATCAGTTTGAAGGAATTTTAGCCCACTCCTCTCTGCAAAACAGCTTCACCTCTGCGAAATTGGAGGGTTTTCTACCTTGAAGTGCTTGCTTAAAGTCAACATTTCTATAAGATTAAAGAGGACTTTTCACCAAATTTTTCATGTTGACCTGGACACAGGATGCAATCGTGGCTGCAGAGCATAAAAAAAAACATTTTTTTTTTCAATTTCATCTTTCCGCTGAGTAAATATTAGCAAATATGTGTTTGACACCTAATGAGTTAACTTTTTTTAAGTCCAAGTAGGTGTTAGTAGATAGTTTTCAATGGGGGCGTGTACTTCTGCTCCCTGTATGATGCTGACCAATCATAAGCAGGCAGCGCTCAAAGAAAAGATGAACACGCCCCCACCAAAGCTTAGAGCAGATTTCTCAGTGTGTGAGATGTAATAATATAGCTCCGTCATCTCTGCTGTACTACCTCTCCACCCACACTGCCTGTGCAGAGATAAGAGCTCAAAATGTCAGAATCACACATATCTGTATGACTGACGGCCTATGCAAACCTTATTCGTGTGCATTGATAATACTCAGCAACCACCCCCTCCTTTAATGGTAGGCATGTGAATGGTTGTTTCATCACTATTTTGTACTTGTGCTTTCTCCTCCTTTGTCATGGAGGCCTACATCCTGCAGTGCAATAATATTGTGACCTGGTGTTAGTAAATATAGCTGTCTTCTTTCAGTGCTACTATAATACTGTTCCCTATATAAAAGAATATAACTACTATAATATACTGCCCCTATGTACAAGAATATAACTACTATAATACTGATCCTATGTACAAGAATATAACTACTATAATACTGCCCCTATGTACAAGAATATAAATACTATAATACTGCTCCTATGTACAAGAATATAACTACTTTAATACTGCCCCTATGTACAATAATATAACTACTATAATATACTGCCCCTATGTACAATAATATAGCTACTATAATACTGTCCCCTATGTACAAGAATATAACTACTATAATACTGCTCCCTATATACAAGAATATAACTACTATAATACTGCTCCCTATATACAAGAATATAACTACTATAATATACTGCCCCTATGTACAAGAATATAACTACTATAATACTGCCCCTATGTACAAGAATATAACTACTATAATACTGTCCCTATGTACAATAATATAACTACTATAATACTGCTCCTATGTACAAGAATATAACTACTTTAATACTGCCCCTATGTACAATAATATAACTACTATAATATACTGCCCCTATGTACAATAATATAGCTACTATAATACTGTCCCCTATGTACAAGAATATAACTACTATAATACTGCCCCTATATACAAGAAATACAAGAATATAACTACTATAATACTGCCCCTATGTACAAGAATATAACTACTATAATACTGCCCCTATGTACAAGAATATAACTACTATAATACTGCTCCTATGTACAAGAATATAACTGCTATAATACTGCCCCCTATGTACAAGAATATAACTACTATAATACTGCTCCTGTGTACAATAATATAACTACTATAATACTCCCCCCTATGTACAAGAATATAACTACTATAATACTGCCCCATGTACAAGAATATAACTACTATAATACTGCACCTATGCACAAGAATATAACTACTATAATACTACCCCCTATGCACAAGAATATAGCTACTATAATACTGCCCCTATGTACAAGAATATAACTACTTTAATACTGCCCCTATGTACAATAATATATCTACTATAATACTGCCCCATGTACAAGAATATAACTACTATAATACTGTTCCTATGTACAGGAATATAACTACTATAATACTGCCCCTATGTACAAGAATATACCTACTATAATACTGCTCCTATGTACAAGAATATAACTACTATAATACTGCTCCCTATGTACAAGACTATAACTACTATAATACTGCTCCTATGTACAAGAATATAACCACTATAATACTGCTCCCTATGTACAAGACTATAACTACTATAATACTGCTCCTATGTACAAGAATATACCTACTATAATACTGCTCATATGCACAAGAATATAACTACTATAATACTGCTCCTATGTACAAGAATATAACTACTATATTACTGCTCCCTATGTACAAGAATATAACTACTATAATACTGCTCCTATGTACAAGAATATAACTACTATAATACTGCTCCTATGTACAAGAATATAACTACTATAATACTGCCTCTATGTACAAGAATATAACTACTATAATACTGCCTCTATGTACAAGAATATAACTACTATAATACTGCTCCTATGTACAAGAATATAACTACTATAATACTGCTCCTATGTACAAGAATATAACTATATAAACCTACAAAAATTTGCACAAAGACCTCATCGTACAAAAAATCTTATACCTTTTATTACGAACAATTACAGGAATGTTAAAAACAGCAATGATGGAAAATGGTACTAAATGAAGACACCCCAGGCCAGAGGTAAGCACGTAACAACATTGTATCACACCGCCATATAAATGTAATGATGTGTCCGGGAAAGAAAGTCTTGCATGCCAGCACGGCACAATCACAATATAACCCCAAACTAGATTATCATCTGGCGGCGCAAATAAAGTATATATAATATAATGCTACTATACCTCCGGTCTGATGGTGCCACAACCCCAAGAATATAACTACTATAATACTGTCCCTATGTACAAGAATATAACTACTATAATACTGCCCACTATGTACAAGAATATAACTATTATAATACTGACCCTATGTGCAAGAATATAACTACTATAATACTGTCCACTATGTACAAGAATATAACTACTATAATACTGCCCCTATGTACAAGAATATAACTACTATAATACTGCCCACTATGTACAAGAATATAACTACTATCATACTGCTCCCTATGTACAAGAATATAACTACTATAATACTGCTCCTATGTACAAGAATATAACTACTGTAATACTGCTCCCTATATACAAGAATATAACTACTATAATACTGCTCCCTATATACAAGAATATAACTACTATATTACTGCTCCCTATGTACAAGAATATAACTACTATAATACTGACCCTATGTACAAGAATATAACTACTATAATACTGCTCCCTATATACAAGAATATAACTACTATAATGCTGCCCCTACGTACTAGAATATAACTACTATAATACTGCCCCCTATGCACAAGAATATAACTACTATAATACTGCCCCCTATGTACAAGAATATAACTACTATAATACTGCTCCTATGTACAAGAATATAACTACTATAATACTGCTCCTATGTACAAGAATATAACTACTATAATACTGCTCATATGCACAAGAATATAACTACTATAATACTGCCCCTATGTACAAGAATATAACTACTATAATACTGCCCCTATGTACAAGAATATAACTACTATAATACTGCTCATATGCACAAGAATATAACTACTATAATACTGCCCCCTATGTACAAGAATATATCTACTATAATACTGCTCCTATGTACAAGAATATAACTACTATAATACTGCTCCCTATGTACAAGAATATAACTACTATAATACTGCTCATATGCACAAGAATATAACTACTATAATACTGCCTACATTTTCAAGAATATAACTACCGTACTTTAATATTACCCTCTATCAAATATTAAATAATATAACCATTAAAATTATACTACTTCTATATGCAAGAATATACAAGTGCTTCTCACAAAATTAGAATATCATCAAAAAGTTAATTTACAGTTGTGCTCAAAAGTTTACATACCCCAATAGAATTTTTGCTTTCTTGGCATTTTTTTCAGAGAATATGAATGACTATGCATGTCCACGTAGTATATTGCCCAGCCACGTAGTATATTGCCCAGCCACGTAGTATATTGCCCAACCACGTAGTATATTGCCCAGCCACGTAGTATATTGCCCAGCCACGTAGTATATTGCCCAACCACGTAGTATATTGCCCAGCTACGTAGTATACTGCCCAGCCACGTAGTATATTGCCCAGCCACGTAGTATATTGCCCAACCACGTAGTATATTGCCCAGCCACGTAGTATATTGCCCAGTGACATAGTATATTGCCCAGCAACATAGTATATTGCCCAACCACGTAGTATATTGCCCAGTGACGTAGTATATTGCCCAGTGACGTAGTATATTGCCCAGCAACATAGTATATTGTCCAACCACGTAGTATATTGCCCAGCCACGTAGTATATTGCCCAGTCACGTAGTATATTGCCCAGCCACGTAGTATATTGCCCAACCACGTAGTATATTGCCCAGCGATGTAGTATACAGCACAGAGCCACGTATATATTGCTCAGTGACGTAGTATATTGCCCAATCACGTAGTATATTGCCCAGTCACGTAGTATATTGCCCAGTGACGTAGTATATTGCCCAGCCACGTAGTATATGGCCCAGCCACGTAGTATATTGCCCAACCACGTAGTATATTGCCCAGCGATGTAGTATACAGCACAGAGCCACGTATATATTGCTCAGTGACGTAGTATATTGCCCAGCCACGTAGTATATTGCCCAGCCACGTAGTATATTGCCCAGTCACGTAGTATATTGCCCAGCCACGTAGTATATTGCCCAACCACGTAGTATATTGCCCAGCGATGTAGTATACAGCACAGAGCCACGTAGTATATTGCCAAGCCACGTAGTATATTGCCCAGTGACGTAGTATATTGCCCAGCAACATAGTATATTGCCCAACCACGTAGTATATTGCCCAGTGACGTAGTATATTGCCCAGTGACGTAGTATATTGCCCAGCCACGTAGTATATTGCCCAGTCACGTAGTATATTGCCCAGTGACGTAGTATATTGCCCAGCCACGTAGTATATGGCCCAGCCATGTAGTATATTGCCCAACCACGTAGTATATTGCCCAGCGACGTAGTATACAGCACAGAGCCACGTAGTATATTGCTCAGTGACGTAGTATATTGCCCAGCCACGTAGTATATTGCCCAGTTACATAGTATATTGCCTAGTGAAGTAGTATATTGCGCAGCCACGTATAATATTGCCCAATCACGTAGTATATTGCCCAGTATGTAGTATACATCACAGAGCCACGTAGTATATTGCACAGAGACGTAGTATACAGCACAGAGCCACGTAGTATATTGGCCAGTTACGTAGTATATTGCCCAGTTCCGTAGTATGTTGCCCAGTGACGTAGTGTACAGCACAGAGCCACGTAGTATATTCAAACTACTAATACTGATCTACAAAGCCATCCACAACCTGTCCCCTCCCTATATCTCTGAACTAACACGTAGTATATTGGCCAGTGACATAGTATATTGCCCAGCTACGTAGTATATTGCCCAGCCAGGTTTGTCACAGGTTAAAAAATAAAAAATAAACATATACTCACCTTTCCGAGGGCCCCTTGTAGTCCGTGGCAGCTTCCGGTCCCAGAGTTGGTATGAGCGCAGGGCCTGTGATGACGTCGCGGTCACATGACCGTGACGTCATGGCAGGTCCTTCTCCCATACCATCTTTGCCACCGGAACCTGCAACGGAAGATGGCGGCCGGCGCGAGCGACTACGGAGGGTGAGAATAGCAGGTTTTTTTTTTTATTATTATTTTTAACATTACATTTTTTACTATTGATGCCGCATAGGCAGCGTCAATAGTAAAAAGTTGGGGACACACAGGGTTAATAGTGGCGGTAACAGAGTGCGTTACCCGTGGCATAACACGGTCCGTTACCACCGGCATTAACACTGTGTTAGCGGTGACCGGAGGGGAGTATGCGGGCGACAGGCACTGACTGCGGGGAGTAAGGAGCGGCCATTTTCTTCCGGACTGTGCCTCGACCAATCAGCATCGTCGCTGTGCCCGTTGCTGATTGGTCGAGGCCTGGCGGCCTCGACCAATCAGAGACGCGGGATGTCTATGTTCTTTATGACATCATCGTCGCTGTGCCCGTTGCTGATTGGTTGATGTCTGGCGGCCTCGACCAATCAGAGACGCGGGATTTCCAGGACAGACAGACAGACAGAAAGACAGACAGACAGACAGAGAGACAGACAGACAGACGGAAAAACCCTTAGACAATTATATATATAGATAACATCAAAACTTTTTCTCCACTCATAGTTAATGGTTGGGCGAAGCCATTTATAGTTAAACTACTGTGTTTTCTCTTATTAACCCATAACATCCAAATGACTCTGATCAAAAGTCCACATTCCCTGGTGATTTTTGCCTGATAACATGCACAGAAGTTGACACAAATGGGTGTGAATGGCTACTAAAGGTAACATCCTCACCTGTGACCTGTTTGCTTGTAATCAGTGTGTGTGCATAAAAGCTGAGTGAGTTTCTGGGATCCAGACAGACTCTTGCATCTTTCACCCAGCCACTGATGTTTCTGGATTGTGAGTCATGGGGAAAGCAAAAGAATTGTCAACTGATCTATGAGAAAAGGTAGTTGAACTGTGTAAAACAGGAAAGGGATACAAAAAGATATCCAAGGAATTGATAATGCCAGTCAGCAACATTCACACTGTGATTAACAAATGGAAAATCAGGGGCTCTGTAAACAGAAATCCACGGTCAGGTAGACCAACAAAAATGTCGTCCACATCTGCCAGGAAAATTGTTCAGTATGCAAAGAAAAACCCACAAATAACATCAGCTGAAATACTGGACTCTCTGAAAACTAGCGTTGTGGCTGTTTCAAGAAGCCCAATAAGGAGGCACTTGAAGAAATATGGGCTGCATGGTCGAGTCGCAAGAAGAAAGCCATTATTGCGCAAATGCCACAAAGTATCTCACCTACAATACACAAAACAGCACAGAGACAAGCCTTAAAACATCTGGAACAAAGTAATTTGGAGCAATGAGACCAAAATTGAACTTTTTGGCCACAACCATAAACGTTACATTTGGAGAAAGGTCAACAAGACCTATGATGAAAGGAACACCATTCCTACTGTAAAGCACGGAGGTGGATTGCTAATGTTTTGGGGATGTGTGAGCTAATAAGGCACAGTAAACTTGTTGAAAGTTGAAGGAAAGAGGAATGCAGCACATTACCAGCAAATACTGGAGGCAAATTTTCACTTATCAACCAGGATGCTGCGCATGGGACGCCCTTGGACGTTCCAACATGACAATGATCCAAAACACAAGGCCAAGTCGACCTGTCATTAGCTACAGCAGAACAAAGTGAAGGTTCTGGAGTGGCCATCTCAGTCTCATGACCTAAATATCATTGAGCCACTCTGGGGAGATCTCAAGAAGAGCATAGTTCATGCTAGACAGCCCAGGAATTTACAGGAACTGGAGGCTTTTTGCCAAGAAGAGTGGGCAGCTTTAGCATTTGAGAAAATAAAAAACCTCATCCACAACTACCACAAAAGACTTCCAGCTGTCATTGATGTTAGAGGGGGCAATACACATCCACCTCTCGTGTCTCCCTTTTTCCTCATAGTTTTTAAGCTTGCGAGCAGGGCCCTCATTCCTCCTGGTATCTGTTTTGATCTGTGATTTCTGTTATGCTGTAATGTCTATTGTCTGTACAAGTCCCCTCTATAATGTAAAGCGCTGCGGAATATGTTGCCACTATATAAATAAAATTATTATTATTATTAATACACGGCATTAAGAAATAGGGTATGTGAACTTTTGATCAGGGTCATTTGGGTGCTTTGGGTGGTCATTATGAGTTTAAAAGAGAAAACACAGTAGTTTGACAATAAATGGCTTCACCCAACCACTACCCATGAGTGGAGAAAAAGTTTTGGTGTTTTCATTCATATTCTCTGAAAAAAAGGCCAAGAAAGCAAAAATTCTTCTGGGGTATGTAAACTTTTGAGCACAACTGTATATCAGTTCTTCAATACAAAAAGTGAAACTCATATATTATATAGAGTCATTACACACAGAGTGATCTATTTCACGTGTTTATTTCTGTTAATGTTGATGATTATAGCTTACAACCAATGAAAACCCAAAAGTCATTATCTCAGTAAATTAGAATAATAAACAAAAACACCTGAAAAAGCTTCCTAAGCGTTTACGAAGGTCCATTAGTCTGTGTCAGTAGCTTCACAATCATGGGGAAGACTGATGACTTGACAGATGTCCAGAAGGCAGTCACTGACACACTCCACAAGGAAGGTAAGCCACAAAAGGTCATTGCTAAAGAAACTGGCTGTTCACAGAGTGCTGTATCTAAGCATATTAATGGAAAGTTGAGTGGTAGGAAAAAGGGTAGTAGAAAAAGGTGCACAAGCAACCGGGATAAGCGCATCCTTGAAAGGATTGTTAAGAAAATGCCATTCAAAAATTTGGGAGAAATTCACAAGGAGGGGACTGCTGCTGGAGTCATTGCTTCAAGAGTCACCATACACAGACATATCCAGGACATGGGCTACAAGTGTTGATTCCTTGTGTCAGCCACTCATGACCAATATACAACGCCAGAAGTGTCTTACCTGGGCCAAGGAGAAAAAGAACTGGACTGTTGTCAGTGGTACAAGGTGTTGTTTTCACATGACAGTAAATTTTGCATTTCATTTGGAAATCAAGGTCCCAGAGTCTGGAGGAAGAGTGGAGAGGCCACAATCCAAGCTGCTGGAGGCCTAGTGTGAAGTTTCCACAATCAGTGATGGTTTGCGGAGCCATGTCAGCGCAGCCATCTACCAGGAAATTTTACAGCACTTCATGCTGCCGACAAGCTTTTTGGAGATGGAAATATCTTGGCACCTGTCCACACTGCCAAAAGTACCAATACCTGGTTTACGCTGTGCTTGATTGGCAGCAAACTTGCCTGACCTTAACCCCATAGAGAATCTATGGGGTATTATCAAGAGGAAGATGAGACACCAGACCCAACAATGCAGACGAGCTGAAGGCTGCTATCAAAGCAACCTGAACTTCCATAACCCCTCAGCAGTGCCACAGGCTGATCGCCTCCATACCACGCTGAATTGATGCAAAAAGAGCCCCGACCAAGTATTGAGTGCATTTACTGAACATACATTTCAGTAGGCCAACATTTTGGATTTTAAAATAATTTTTCAAGCAGGTGTTATAAAGTATTCTAATTTACTGAGACAGTGACTTTTGGGTTCTAGTTGGCTGTAAGCCATAATCATGAATATTAACAGAAATAAACATGTGAAATAGATCACTCTGTAATGACTCTATATAATATAGGAGTTTAACTTTTTGTATTTAAGAACTGAAATAAATAAAATTTTTGATGATATTCTAATTTTGTGAGAAGCACCTGTATCTACGGTAATACTGCCCACTTCCCAATTCAGAGTAATATATCTATTAAGAGTAATACATCTATTAAAATTTAATCTGAAACTGCATCACATTTGTATAGAAGTCTTAAAATTTGATAATGAGAACCAAATCAAACAAATAAGACAATAATATTTTTTTAAGAAAATAGTATGTGAACCTTTAAGTTTAGCAGATACTTTGAAGGTGAAATAAGAGTCTGGTATTTTCAATCAATGGTATGTCAGTCGAGAGTGTGTGGGCAACCTGTTTTATTTAAAGAACAGATATATATCAAATCCTGATCTTCACAACACATTTGTGGAAGTTTGTCATGGCACAAACAAAGAAGATTTCTGAGGACCTCAGAAGAAGAATCATTGATGCTCATCAGACTGAAAAGGGTTATAAAACCATCTCTAAAATGTTTGAACTTCACCAATCTACAGTCAGTTTTGTAGAAATGGAGGAAATTCAATTTCCCTCCCAGAAGTCGTCGACCAACAAATATCACACCAAGAGCAATGCAAGTAAAGCAAGTAATAGTCCGTGGTGTCACAAAGGAACCTAAGGTTACTTCTAAGCAACTAAAGGCCTCTCTTATTAACTAATGTTAAGGTTCATAAGATCACTATCAGGAGAACACTGAACATCAATCATGTGCATGGCAGGACTGCAAGTAAAAAGCCACTGCTTTCCAAAAAATAACATTGCTGCCTGGCGGCAGTTTACTACTAAAGATCACCTGGACAAGCCAGAAAGCTATTATAACAAAATTTTGTAGATGAATGACACCGAAGTATATCTTTTTGATTTAAATGAGAAGTTTTATGATTGGGGAAAGAAAACGCATTGCATTACAGAATAAAAACATCATACCATCTGTGAAACACAGTGGTGGTAGCATCATAATAGATGGGAAAATACATTCTGATTTTTTTTTTCAGCAAATGGAGCAAAATCTCTACAGAATGTGGGCCATGCAGCAAGATAATGACCCAAAGCAGATAAGTTGCTATGTAAAAGAAGTTAAACATTTTTTGAATGGTCAAGTCAAAGTCCTGACTGTAATCCTATAAAAATGTTGTGAAAGGACCTGAAACAAAAGCAGTTCATGCGAGAAAACAAAACAGCTTCACACAGGTGAAGCTGTTTTGTAAGGGAGAATGGGCTAAAATTCCTCCAAGCTGATGAACGGGACTAACCAACAATTCCTGAAAATATATGGAGGGATTACTCCAGATAAGGAGAACAAAGGTTCATATACTTTTGCCATTCACTGAAATGTGATATTTAATCATTTTCCTCAATAAAAAAATGTCGAAGTCTAATTTTTTTGACTCATTTGTTTGATTTTGATCACTTTATCTACTTTGAGTTATGTCGTTTTAGATCAAATTTATGAAGCAATATGAAATACTGTAAAAGGTTGACAAACTTTCAAACTCTGCTGTACGTGCTGAATTAATAAAACTAGCAAAATATCCACAGTTACATATCCCCTGGGCACCTATGCAGTTATGGTTTCATGTTTCAGTTCATCAGATCATTAGTTGCAGCTCAGTGTAGATCTTGGAAAAAATACTTTGGATACACTAACATCAAGATGTTAATCTCCGCTGAAATCCAAACAGGGAGGAGAACTTTCTGCGGTCTTCATAAGAAATAGCTCTTAAATGTATTATCACCTTCCAATGTCTGTGACCTCATAAGAGAAAAACACAACATTTTCCCACACCAAGAAATAAAATAATGCAAGAAGATACAGTGGGGGGAAATTATTATTTGATCCCTTGCTGATTTTGTAAGTTTGCCCACTGACAAAGACATGAACAGAACAGTCTATAATATTAAGGGTAGGTTCATTTTAACATTGAAAGATAGAATATCACAAATAAAATCCAGAAAATCACACTGTATAAATTATGTAAATTTATTTGCATTTTGCAGTAAGAAATAAGTATTTGATCCCCCACCAACCATTAAGAGTTCTGGCTCCGACAGACCAGTTAGATGCTCCTAATAAACTTGTTACCTGCATTAAAGACAGCTGTCTTACATAGTCACCTTTATATAAGACTTCTGTCCACAGACTCAATTAATCAGTCAGACTCTAACCTCTACAACATGGGCAAGACCAAAAGATGTCAGGGACAAGATCATAGGCCTGCACAGAGCTGGACTCGGCTACAAAACCATAAGTAAGACGCTGGGCGAGAAGAAGACAACTGCTGGTGCAGTAGTAAGAAAATGGAAGAAATACAAAATGACTGTCAATCGAGATCGATCTGGAGCATCATGCAAAATCTCACCTAGTGGGTACCCTTGATCATGAGGAAGGTGAGAGATCAGCTTATAACTACATGGGGGGAACTTGTTAATGATCTCAAGGCAGCTGGGAACACAGTCACCAAGAAAACCATTGGTAACACATTATGCTGTAAAGGTTTAAATTCCTGCAGTGCCCACAAGGTCCCCCTGCTCAAGAAGGCACATGTGCAGACCCATCTGAAATCTGCCAATTAACATCTGGATGATTCTGTGAGTGATTGGGAGAAGGCTCTGTGGTCAGATGAGACAAAAATTGAGTTCTTTGGCAATAACTCAACTCGCCTTGTTTGGAGGAAGAGAAATGCTGCCTATGACCCAAAGAACACCATCCCCACTGTCAAGCATGGAGGTGGAAACATTATGTTTTGGGGGTGTTTCTCTGCTAAGGGCACATGACTACTTCAATACATCAATGGGAGAATGGATGGAGCCATATACCGCAAAATCCTGAGTGACAACCTCCTTCTCTCCGCCAGGACATTAAAAAATGGGTCATGGCTGGGTCTTCCAGCAAGACAATGACCCAAAACATACAGCCAAGGCAACAAAGGAGTGGCTGAAAAAGAAGCACATTAAGGTCATGGAGTGTCCTAGCCAGTCTCCACCAAGTCTTGTTTACCAGAGGGATCAAATACTTAATTCTCACTGCAAAATGCAAATAAATTTATATAATTTATACAATGTGATTTTCTGGATTTTATTTTTGATATTCTATCTCTCAATGTTAAAATTAAACTACTCTTCAAATTATAGACTGTTCATGTCTTTGTCACTTACAAAATCAGCAAGGGATCATATAATTATTTCCCCCACCGTAGAGCTGAGTAAAATGATTTGCAGGACCCACGATGATAATCTGTGGCCACCAGATCACAGCACTGGGAATCTACCCAGCGCCTCTTCCAAATAATGGTCCAGCATGCCTCATGTATGACGTTGCAGCAACTTACTAATCAGAAGACACATAAGATTTTGCAGGTAGTAGCAATGGTCTACTGACTTGCCTACTGCACTAAGGTGCTGTAAATCGTTTTGCCAAAAACAACAAGAAGACATAAAGTAGACTGGTAAAAAATTTACATATATTGGTCATTATAGCTCAGCTCTTAGGAAAATTAAAAAAATTGACTGTTTATGCCCAAGAAGTATTGCTGTCACAGGTTTATCATTACAGAGAAGAGCCACTGCACTGATTAGAAGCAGTTCACCTTCATATTGTGCACTGTTAGCCTCTCCCACACCTATATAAACGGAGTCCTGGCTAGCACTCATTGTCAGATATAGCTTATGCTGCATGGCTGGAGTGTTATGACCTGGTGGTTAGGACAATAATGGACCTGGTGGTTAAGAACACACGGAATGACCTGATAGTTACTAATAATACAGAACAAGCTCTGAGACGTGGGAACTCTGCTGACCGCAATCCCTAATCCTATCACACACACTAGAAATAGCAGTGGTTTGCTCCTAACGCTCCCTATGCAACTCGTCACAGCCTAAGGAACTAGCTAGCCCTAAAGATAGAAAAATAAAGCCTACCTTGCCTCAGAGAAATTTCCCAAAGGAAAAGGCAGCCCCCCACATATAATGACTGTGAGTAAAGATGAAAATACAAACACAGAGATGAAATAGATTTAGCAAAGTGAGGCCCGACTTACTGAACAGACAGAGGATAGGAAAGGTAACTTTGCGGTCAGCACAAAAACTACAAAAAGACCACGCAGAGGGCGCAAAAAGACCCTCCGCACCGACTCACGGTGCGGAGGCGCTCCCTCTGCGTCCCAGAGCTTCCAGCAAGCAAGACAAAAATCAAAATAGCAAGCTGGACAGAAAAATAGCAAACAAGAGAAAAACAAGCAGGAACTTAGCTTCTGCTGGGAAGACAGGTCACAAGAACGATCCAGGAGCGAACTAGACCAATACTGGAACATTGACAGGTGGCATGGAGCAATGATCTAAGTGGAGTTAAATAGAGCAGCCAGCTAACGAATTAACCTCGTCACCTGTGGAAGGAAACTCCGAAGCCGCAGCCCCACTCACAACCACCAGAGGAAGCCCATGGACAGAACCAGCCGAAGTACCATTCATGACCACAGGAGGGAGCTTGACAACAGAATTCACAACACTGGAGGTTGTTGTTGGTTGTTACTTGAGAAGGCATTTGGTGGATTTATATGTGACTGTTGCTAGGTTTTGAGTGTGTGATAATTCCTTTTATTCTTCTAATTTGGTTCAGCTTCCACTCCCCGCTGCATTCCTCTGTTGTATGTGTGAGTATATTTGTATGCTTGGTATATTTCGTTATCCCAGTTCATAAAATCTTGTTAGTGTGGTTGTTATATAACTGTACACTAATACTCCCCTCTTCCTTGGGTGGTGGAAGGGTATAGACTGAGGGCGAATTCAGGAGCTAAGACAAGGTACGTGGCCTGGCGTCTTCACCATCAGAAGTAATCCGGGAAACAAGGCGAGCTAGGGTGCCCCTAGCATTAGGAACAGTGAAGTAGCCCCTGGTCCCAGGACACTCGACAACAGAGTCGTGACAATTGGGCTGAGAATCATCTGAGCAATATTCATTATTTAAATATGCCATCATAAGCCTTTTATGAATAAATCCCATCCCTCGACCAGAGCTCCGCTACTAACTCCAGACCAGTCTCTAATCTCTCTCTCATCTCTAAACTCCTGGAACATTTGGTTTACTCTCAGCTGATCCGCTATCTCTCAGATTACGCTCTTCTTGAACTTTTACAATCCAGTTTCCACTCTTTATCCTCTACAGAAACTGCCATTACTAAAGTCTCTAATTATCTTCTAACAGCTAAATCTAATGGTCCCTGCTCCTTGCTAATTATACTGGATCCCTCTGCCCCATTTGATACTGTGGATAACCTGTTCCTCCTCACTATGCTCCGCTCTATTGTCCTCAAGGACACCGCTTTCTCCTGGTTCTCCACCTACTTCTCTGCCCATTTCTTTACTGTATCTTTTGCCTGCTCTTCTTCCTCTTCTCTTCCCCTTACTATTCGGGTTCCTCAGGAATCAGTCCTAGGCCCACTCATCTTCTTTCTACACAAACCATCATCAGATTTGGTTTCTAGTGTAACCTCTAAGCTGATGATGCCCAAAAATACACCTCCTGACATTACCCCCACCTTAATACAAAATAGCAGGGATTATCTGTCTGCTTTTTGTAACATCATGTCCTCCCTCTATCTATCCAAAACTGATATTCCCGTGTTTTCCCCTCTACTAACCTAACTATACCCGAAACTGCAATATCTTTAGTTGGTTTGACCAGAACTCGCAAGCAGGACGCTCGCTGTCTTGGGATTATATTTGACACAGAACTTTCCTTTATTCCTTATATCCAATCACTCTCTAGTTCATGTTATCTGTATCTTAAAAAACATCTCCAGAATTCGACCTGTTCTCATCTTTAGAAACTGCAAAAAGTCTTACCCTCATTTTAATTCATGCTCATCTGGACTACTACAACTCTCTGCTGATCGGTCTCCATGTAACCAAACTTTCTCTTCTCCAATCCATCCTAAAGGTGCCAGCCAGGGTCGTATTTCTATCCAGCCACTAAAACAATGACTTCACCTTGTGCCAATCATTACACTGGTTGCCCATCTGCCGCAGAATACAATACAAACTTATCTCTCTCCTCCACAAAGCTCTTTATAGTTTTACTAGATGGTGGCCCGATTCTAACGTATCGGGTATTCTAGAATATGTAGGTCGCATATAGCACAGGCTACGTACTATATTGCACATGGACGTAGTATATAACACAACCGACGTAGTATATAACATAGCTAAGTAGTATATAACAAAGCTACGTAGTATGTAACACAGCGTACGTAGTATATAGCAGAGCTACGTAGTATATAACACAGCCACGTAGTATATAACATAGCCACGTAGTGTATTGCACAGGTATGTTTTATATTGGTCAGCCATGTAGTATATAGCAGAGCCACGTAGTATATAACATAGCCACGTAGTATATTGTAGAGCCACATAGTATACTGCACAGGAACGTAGTATATTGCACAGCCACGTAGTATGTAACACAGTCACATAGTGTATTGCACAGCTACATAGTGTATTGCACAGCTATGTAGTATATTGGTCAGCGACGTAGAATACAGTATAGCAGAGCCACGTAGTATATAACATAGCCACGTAGTATATTGTAGAGGCACGTAGTATATTGCATAGCTACGTAGTATATTGCACTGCCACGTAGTATATAACAGAGCCACGTAGTATATTGCACAGTCGACGTAGTATATAACAGAACCGACACAGCCACATAGTATATTGCACAGCTACGTAGTATATAACACAGAGCACGTAGTATATTGCACAGCCACGTAGTATATTGGACAGTCACGTTGTAAATTGCACAGTCACGTTGTATATTGCCCAGCTACATAGTATATAGCACAGAGATGTAGTATATAACAGAGCCCACGCAGTATGTAACACAGCCCACGTAGTATAAAGCAATGTGGGCACTATATGCGTGGTTAAAAAAGACTTAAAATAAAAAATAAACATATACTCACCTTCCGAAGGCCCCTTGAAGTCCTGGCGCCTGTGTGCGGTGCAGCTTCCGGTCCCAGGATTGGTATGAGCGCAGGACCTGTGATGACGTCACGGTCACATGACTGTGACGTCATATCAGGTCCTTCTCGCATAGCATCCATGGCACCGGAACCTGCCGCTTGCACTGCCGAGGACACGGCGCCACGTCGGAAGGTGAGAATAACCTTTTTTTTTTCAATTATTATTTGTAACATTATAAATTGTATATACACTGGCGCTAAATCACCTGAAAAGGATAAGGTTGAAGCCCCAGAAGCCGCAGGTGGTTAAAACAGGTTCTGTGCAAGACACTGTTAAAAAAATGTTGCCGACTAAATAATAATACTGCAACCACCGCGCTAAACTCAGGCTGAAAGGAAAAAAAAAAAATCAATATACTTACTTCTGTTATGGCTGTTTTTGTACTATATGGGGACCCTTATGGGTAAAGGCAGGGCCGGCTCCAGGTTTTCGAGGGCCCCGGGCGAAAGAGTCTCAGTGGGCCCCCCCCCCTTTAACACATACCCCGATTTATGATGCACAGATACGGCAGAGAAATGTATAGTACAATGCCAGATTTCACTTCTTACATGACTGACAGCTATTGTAAATTCTGCAGTGTATATATACAGGACAGGAGAAGTTGTACTGTGCAGTGTATACATACAGGAGGAAAGGTGCTGGGCAGTGTATATATAGGACAGGAGGAAAGGTGCAGTGTATATATACAGGAGAGGTGCTGTGCAGTGTACATATACAGGAGGAAAGGTGCTGTGCAGTGTACATATACAGAAGGAGCGGTACTGTGCAGTGTATATATACAGGGGGAGAGGTGCTGTGCAGTGTATACATACAGGAGGAGCGGTACTGTGCAGGGTATATATACAGGACAGGAGGAGTGGTACTGTGCAGTGTATATATACAGGAGAGGTGCTGTGCAGTATACATATACAGGAGGAAAGGTGCTGTGCAGTGTACATATACAGAAGGAGCGGTACTGTGCAGTGTATATATACAGGGGGAGAGGTGCTGTGCAGTGTATATATACAGGAGAGGTGCAAGTGCAGTGTCGTGAGCAGGGCGTTGTTGTATCAGAAAATCTTTTCTGTTTTGAGTTTTTCTATGAAACAAAGACTTTTCGACATAAACAACGTTGTTTGGTTTTGCGGCCCTAACAGATCTGTGCTACAAAGTAACAGGCGGCTCGGGCATTAATGAGGGACCTGATGCTGAATCCTTTCCACAAACCCTAATGACCCAATTAGTGCCCCGTCATTAGAAGCTCATTAAACGCCTCCCTGTCCCGAGCAGTCATGTACAGTATGGTGGGATCCTGCAGCCCACCCCCTGACTGCTCCATACCATACACTGCCCTCTGTCGCGCTCACTATTATCCTGTGCATTTCTCCTTCATCGTTACCCCATGTTACACTTGTCACCCCCCACTACAGAGTAGCAGGGCAGCCAATGTCACAGGTCACCCCCTCCCGGACCCTAATGGCAGCAGGAAATGTCTGCTCCTCTATTGAGTTGGAACCTGATTTAATCAAGGAATAATGTGGATTTGTTGCCGGTGGCTGCAGGGGAAGGGTTAAGTGATGCCATGTCCTTGGTGGGAGCAGTGGCAGCTGCTGGGACCTGGACAGACACAACCAATGTTGCTGTGACTGCACAGTGTGATGTGGAGGAGAGAAGCTGAGACTCCGGAGCAGAAATCACCCACATGCCAGCACTGGGCAGAGTCCCTCCAGTCACCAGCCTGGGGCCACGGGGCCCCAACCTACAGCCCACAGCTCAGTTTTATCCATGGCAGCAGCTCCCCTTCCTCCTGGCATTTGGTTAACCCCATTTATGCGGGTCGGATTGTTATCTTTAAGGTTTAGCAATAACCTTCATACAGATGGGAAGGGGTTAAGATTCTTCCTACCCCACGGGTGCAGGTTCGGTGTGTCATGCATGTATTCTGGGGTTCTGGATGAGCTGGGCGGCTGCAGGTTGCAGGCTGCACCCCACCAGCTGCTCCTCCAGACATCACCCACATTTTTAGGCAGCGGAGACAGACAGCAGCAGACTGAGCCATAAGACCAACTGCAATTATTGCTGGATACCATAGCACTCACTCAGGCACTGGTAGCAGCTCCTCCAGAATCTGCCTGATAAGTTCAGCTCAGCACTGCAGCCAGCCAGGGGGGAGATCAGAGCAGAGAATGTGCTCTCTCCGCCCACAGACAATGTCACACTGGCTGCCTTCTCTTAACCCCTATGTGTGCCTGCCTGGCTGCACTGACTGAGTGAGAAGATGCTTGTGTCAGAGCTGGCACATAGGGGTTAAGAGAAGGCAGCCAGCAGTGACTTTGTGGGCGGAGAGGGCACATTCTCCTGCTCTGCTCTCCCAGCTGTATCTATGACAGCGTGAGTGGGCCCCCCTCTCTTGCCAGGGCCCCGGCATTTGCCCAGGTGCGCCGGGTGCTGACGCCGGCCCTGGGTAAAGGTAAAGGGATTTTTTTTTTTCCTTTCAGCCTGAGTTTAGCGCGGTGGTTGCAGTATTATTATTTGTAACATTAGTACTTTTTACTATTGATGCTGCACACGCAGCATCAATAGTAAAAAGTTGGTCACACAGGGTTAATGGTTGTGTTAACGGAGTGTGTTACATCGCGTTCCGTACGCTGGCATTAACCCTGTGTGAGCGCTCAGCGCTGACTGCAGGGCAGTAAAGCAGCACGGTGGCGCAGTGGTTAGCACAGCAGCCTTGCAGCGCCCAGTCCTGGGTTCTAATCCCACCTTGGACAACATCTGCAAAGAGTTTGTATGTTCTCTCCGTGTTTGCGTGGGTTTCCTCCGGGCACTCCTGTTTCCTCCCACATTCCAAAGACATACTGATAGGGAATCTAGATTGTGAGCCCCATCTGGGACAGTGATGATGATGTGTGCAAACTGTAAAGCGCTGCGGAATATGTTAGCGCTATATAAAAATAAAGATTATTATTATTTATTAACCATTTCGCTGCCAGACTATGGCCATCGCTGATTGGTCGTGGCAATGGTCATGGGCGTTTTGCCACGACCAATCAGCGACTTGGATTTCCATGACAGACAGAGGCCACGACCAATGAATATCCGTGAAAGACAGACAGAAGGACAGACAGAAAGACGGAAGTGACCCTTAGACAATTATATAGTAGATTCCCCTACTTATGCTTTCCATTCTGCATCTGATCTAAGACTAACATTCTCCATAATCCGAAACGCCCAAGACGTCCCTCGTGCTGCGCCAGTGTTCTGTAATGCACTACTTCAGACTATCTGGCCAATACCTAACACTTTTTTTTTAGACAAGCCTATCATCATACTTAGACAGTCTGATAATCGGATCATGCAGCTTTATATGAAAACCCTTATTATACTGATAGCTGGACCATACATGACAAGGAATTATTACCTATTGTGTCACCCCTACTTAAGATCTTAAGCTTGCGAGAAGGACCCTCACTCCTCCGGTAACTGGGAAACTATGTGTTACTCTGTAATGTCTTTATTGTCTGCACTATTCCCCCCTTAATTAGAAAGTGCTGTGGAATATGTTGGACTATAGAAATAAAGTGATTATTGTTGGGCAAGAGGGCAATCATTTATTGTCTTTTCCCACCCACAGTAATGTTTTATCACATGGCCACATCTTCTAATGGCTGCCTTGAGTTATAATAACTACTGTATATACAGTGCCAAAAGTATTCGGCTCCCTGGAACTTTTCAACCTTTTCCCACATATCATGCTTCAAACATAAAGATACCAAATGTAAACTTTTAGTGAAGAATCGACAGCAAGTGGAACACAATTGTGAAGTTGAACGAAATTTATTGTTTTTTTGAAATTTTTGTGGAAAATCAAAAACTGAAGAGTGGAGCGTGCAATATTATTCGGCCCCTTTACTTTCAATGCAGTAAACTCACTCCAGAAGTTCATTTTGGATCCCTGAATGATCCACTGTTGTTCTAAATGCCTAATGATGATAAATACAATCCACCTGTGTGTAATCAAGTCTCCGTATAAATGCACCTGCTCTGTGATAGTCTCAGGGTTCTGTTTGAAGCACAGAGAGCATCATGAAGACCAAGGAACACAACAGGCAGGTCCGTGATACTGTTGTGGAGAAGTTTAAAGCCAGATTTGGATACAAAATGATTTCCAAAACTTTAAACATCCCAAGGAGCACTGTGCAAGCAATCATATTGAAATGGAAGGAGTATCATACCACTGCAAATCTACCAAGACCCGTCCGTCCCTCTAAACTTTCAACTCAAACAAGGAGAAGACTGATCAGAGATGCAGCCGAGAGGCCCATGATCACTCTGGATGAACTGCAGAGATCTTCAGCTGAGGTGAGACAGTCTGTCCATAGGACAACAATCAGTCGTACACTGCACAAATCTGGCCTTTATGGAAGAGTGGCAAGAAGGAAGCCATTTCTCAAAGATATCCATAAAAAGTGTAATTTAAAGTTTGCAACAAGCCACCTGGGAGACACACCAAACGTGTGGAAGAAGGTGCTCTGGTCAGATGAAACCAAAATCGAACTTTTTTGGGAACAATGTCAAATGATATGTTTGGCGTAAAAGCAACACAGCTCATCACCCTGAACACACCATCCCTACTGTCAAGCATTGTGGTGGCAGCATCATGGTTTGGGTCTGCTTTTCTTCAGGGACAGGGAAGATGGTTAAAATTGATGGGAAGATGGATGGAGCCAAATACAGGACTATTCTTGAAAAAAACCTGTTGGAGTCTGCAAAAGACCTGAGACTGGGATGGAGATTTGTCTTCCAACAAGACAATGATCCCAACCATAAAGCAAAATCTACAATGGAATGGTTCACAAATAAACGTATCCAGGTGTTAGAATGGCCAAGTCAGAGTCCAGACCTCAATCCAATCGAGAATCTGTGGAAAGAGCTGAAAACTGCTGATCACAAACGATCTCCATCAAACCTCACTGAGCTCGAGCTGTTTGCCAAGGAAGAATAGGCAAGAATTTCAGTCTCTCGATGTACAACACTGATAGAGACATACCCCATGAGACTTGCAGCTGTAATCGTAGCAAAAGGTGGCACAACAAAGTAATACGGTAAGTTAAAGGGGCCGAATAATATTGCACGCCCCACTTTTCAGTTTTTGAATTTCCACAAAAATGTAAAATAACCATCAAATTTCGTTCAACTTCACAATTGTGTTCCACTTGTTGTCGATTCTTCACCAAAAAATTACATTTGGTATCTTTATGTTTGAAGCATGATATGTGGGAAAAGGTTGAAAAGTTCCAGGGGGCCGGATACTTTCGCAAGGCACTGTACAGTATACAGTAAAGTCCCTCTAGATTTTTAGCCTTTTTCTATATGGCAGCAAAGTAGCTCAATGTGAAAAAATTATGTAAGAGGTCATTTTTAGATTGAGAGCTGTGGGCCTCCATAAAACTGTGGGCCAATGGGCACTGGCTAGAGCTATGTCAAAACATGTAATAAATTAAGAGGCAGAAAACAAGTTTTAATTCTATTCAATTATTACGTACTGTAATTACTTTTTATGTTTAGTTGGACTAATAATGCATATGAATAGAGGAGCAGAGGACTAAGAGAGAGGAGGGAGATGCAGCTGAAGTTTCTCACTCATTGAACAGTGAGGAGCAGAAGAGTGAAATTCTTGATTGATTAAGTCCTCATCTGATGTCAAAGCAGAACATCTTTGAACTCTGGTCTTGGCAGAGGTTTATTTATTTTGAAAGACTTATCAGAAACTTGAACTAATCAGGCCTAATATTCGACTATGGGTGCACATTTCCAGACACGAAGTCTATAGTATATTGAACATGGTACAAGAAGAGTTTGGAAGAAGAAGTTAATCACCAGCAACAAGATGATGGGAAGACTGACAGAAATCAGGTGACTGAGAAGCCTGAAGACCCAAAAAGAGGATATTCTGGAAACAACTTGTCATATGGTCATCTGTAAATAAGAGTATTGTAGACTACATAAAACCCGAGACCTGGAGATGAGCTTTAGTAGCTTAGGTTAACTGCTGGTTGAACTTATTTCCTATAGCATACATATTCCCCAAGGAGGTCTATTTGGTGGACCTCCATAAAATGTACCCTTAACTGTACAGAGTTATTCAGTTTATTACTGGGCCTGCATTGAATATTGGGCTTGACCTGACCAAATCTGAGAACATTTGCCACTGGTCCCACCAGTATTCTCACATTTTTAATGATCGGACATCAGTCATTAAATCGGGAGGTCAAAATCCTATTGCCAAAAACCTTATTAGAGAATTCTGGCTTATTAGAAGGTTTCGAAACCCTGTTTTATAATCTTCATCTACTGGACAAACAGCATAGTAGTTGGAGGATCCAGTATGTCTGCGCCTTACATGGACAGTCCATAAAAAATGAAGGATTAAAAGATAGTTTTGACTCCAAACCCTTACATAGGCAGGTTGTACATTGCAAAGATCCCACCAAACAGCTTCCTGGACAGTTGTAAATGAGGCAAGGGTAAGATATTAATGGTAACTGAGGTTACACGCCCTATTTCCCACCCCCTCAAGATGGAGCGCTCAAGCATACAAAACCTTATGGAAACATTGCTTTCCAGGCAGTTTCCTAAGGCGTAGGCGGCGCACCAGGACATTTTTCAACTTTTCAGAATAATGAAAAGTTCTCCCCTTTTCCAGGAGCCTCCCATACCTTTCGGAATAATTGTCAATTATGGAAAACCATGACTACCTTGGGTTGCGTCTGATATTGCAGCTTAATGGAGCTGGAACACCTAAATATATCCTTCATACAGGGCCATGAAGTAGACAATCATAAACCACCAAAAAGAAGAACTTCACATAGGGCCAATAAAATCAATATAAACTTTATTTAGACATAATAAAACCAATGTAGGAACAAGGGTATATACCCACAGGCACTAGAAAAAAGAAGGTGGGTGACCCAGGTAGTAACCTCAATATATAACATGTAAATAGGTATCAATAGTATATATAAAGGCTGTGTGACCATGCACAATCAAACACGGCAACAGCATTCATAAAACAGTGGTAATACAAGTGTATATAATAACATAAATATAGTCACCTAATGAAGTACTCCTGGGGACCCACCACACCCGACGCGCGTTTCGCAATGAAATGCTTCGTCCATAGTAACCTATATATTGAGGTTACTACCTGGGTCACCCACCTTCTTTTTTCTTGTGCCCGTGGGTATATACCCTTGTTCCTACATTGGTTTTGTTATGTCTAAATAAAGTTTATATTGATTTTATTGGCCCTATGTGAAGTTCTTCTTTTTGGTGGTTTTTAATGGAGCTGACCTGCAATTGGCATGCTGTACATGTGGAGCAAGCCAATTATTGTGCACCACTAAACTAGCCCTAATGCCACATTAAAACAACTAATGTCCCCTCAGTGCCTCCTTTGGAAAGTGTTAATGCTACCTGTGTTCCTTCCCCATCCCTACAAAAATCAAAGCTTGTAATGACTTAATCTGAGCAACTTGGCCCTCTTTTCTTCCCTAAACACAGAGTAGGTCAGCACCGGCAGTGCAATATAGAGATGTCCTGCTCCAGCTCGCTGGCATTTGTGTCCCTTAATAATAATAATAATCTTTATTTATATAGCGCCAACATATTCCGCAGCGCTTTACAGTTTAACAGTTTCAAACACAAAAGTCATAAGTAACTACGTTAACAATACAATAATTAAAGCAAAATAAGACGACCCTGCTCGTGAGAGCTTACAATCTACAATCCCTTAGTTCCCTGCTCCACTATAAGATCCAGCCGTGTTGGCATTATATTAACGCCGATACAGTTTAAAGTGGCGCTTTACTGCTTCTTTACTGTTAGTGATGCCACCACTACTTTATTGTTTTCTTTTGAAAATTGTGCGCTCCTAAGAATTGTGCTCCACGAGGAACCTTCCCTGTGTAACTGTGTTTAGCAGAAAACATACTTTTTCCAGTTCTGGACAGCTCCTTTAAAAAGGACACTGTGTATCTCCTCCAATTGGCGCTGTTCCACTGATTCCGGAACAGTTTTTCTTTTTCTTCTGTGTCCTTCCATTCCAAAGTTATGTCCCCCGGTAATATTGGTGCAAATTTTACCTTCAACCAACTGGGCGTATACCACAGAACTTCTCATTGGGTGTTGGCTTTTTCTCCTGCGATGCTGACCAATCAAAACACAGCAGTGCCAACTGAGAAGTTTTGTGGTATACGCCCAGTTGGTTGAAGGGAAAATTTGCAACATTATTACCGGGGGATATAACTTTGGTACGGAAGGACATAGAAGAAAAAGAAAAACTGTTCCGGAATCAGTGGAGCAGTGGCAACGAGATGGGGTACTCAGTTTAAATAAAAAAAAAAAAAAATTCAGTGAAACGTCCTCTTTAAAGAAACATTTCTAAAAAAAATACTAATTGAGTCCTAGTGGTGTTCAATGTAAGAGATTAGTAGTGATTAAGGATGACTGGCACTTTTATTACCCAAAATAAGTAACGACACATCAGGAACAATTCTGCAGATCTGTAGTTCTGGTTTCATGTCATATTTAAACCTACAAAGCTTCAAGATGCAAATCTATGGATTAAGGATCATTCTGGTCTTCAACTTGGTGAAGCATACCTGCAGTGTCACTCAGGCTTTGTCATCGCTAATCCCTACTCCAATATTCCTATATTCCAATGCATCATGAATACGATAAGGTCAAGAGAGGATCTTTTTCGTCTTAGATGGAGAGACTGTTACGACAGACTGGGACTATTTGCAAGAATGGATGGAAAATAGTTATAAGCCTTCATCTATAACACTAGTGTCCTCTTATAAGGCAGTGCGACCTTTCGGTCTCCTCAGGTTTCAGGGCCAGGGTGCGACTGCTTCTTCTCAGTACCATAAAGCGACTGTCAGATGGGTTCCACCGGTCAACTATAAGTGTTTTCTATGGCTTCCTTGCATTAGGTAAACTGCACTTTTAAAATAAGGACATCACCACAGCTTTTAATATGGTGGTGCTTAAAAGTTTATGAACCCTTCCGATTTTTTCGTAGCTCTGCGTAAATCTGATCTAGGACTTCATCTGATTTTCACACAAGTCCTAAAAACCAGATAAATAGAACTAAATCAAAACAGATGAGTCCAAAATATCCAAAATCACATGTTTGGGAGTGGCAAAAGAATGTGAACCTTTTAGATTAGCGGATAATTTGAAGGTAAAATTGGAGTCTGGTGTTTTCAATGACAATCAAGGTGTGAGTGGGTGTTTTATTTAAAGTAGAAAAATCTATCAAAGTCTGGTCTTCACAACTCAAGTTTGTGGAAGTATATAATGTCATAAAGAAAGGAGCTTTCTGAGGATCTCAGAAGTGGAGTTGTTGATGCTCTTTGATCTGGAAAAGGTTACAAAGCCATCTCTACAGAGCTTGGACTTTACCAATCCACAGGCAGACAAACTGTGTATAACTGGAGAAAATTTAAGTCCATGATCACACTCCCCAGGAGTGATCGGCCAACAAAGATCACTTCAAGAGCGAAGCACATAATAGTCTGTGAGTCCCAAAGGAACCCAAGGTAACCTATAAGCAGCTAAAGGCCTCTCTCACATTAGCTAATGAAAATGTTCATGAGTCCACATTCTGGACACTCAATAACAATGGTGTGCACGGTGAGATTGTAAGGAGAAAGCTATTGCTCTCCAAAAAGAACATTGCTTCTCATCTGTAGTTTGTTAGAGATCACTTGGACAAGCCATAAGGCTATAGGGACATGTTTTGTGGATGGATGGGGCCAAAATAGAAATTTCTGGTTTAAATCAGAACAAATGTTTGACACTATCCATCACTATAAGAGCTAAAAATGGATTTCCAGTCTTAATTACCATGTAGAATTTGACAGGAAGCGTCACATTGCCAAGAGTTCTGATTTTGCAGATAAAGTCCAGAGAATTGATAAGGGGTAGAGTTTAGCGAGACCACATCAAAAAGTTTTATGTGTCATTTCTGCACACTTTGTCCCCTGGCATTACTGGGAACGGGGATAAAACGTCTCAAAGTCTGGAAATGTTGTTAAAGAGAACCTGTCAATTGCTAAAAAAAAAAAGTTTATTCACATTGATTGCTTTTGGAGCGTAATATGTGAGATCTCTGTTTGCAGTTCAACTAGTCTTTTTTTCATTTTTTTTCTGGGGGCGTGCACTTTCCACCCTCACTCCCAGACGTTGCCAAGCTCAGCAGCGTTTGAGAATGCTAGTACATGTGATGGGCAGAGTCTGGGATAGAGGGATGAAATCACTTGTCTCCAGAGGAAACTTTACAGAAACGCCCAGTTGGCCTCCAAGCAAAAATTTCACATGATAAGCCCCACAAGCTACAAATGTGAATATCCCTGCAATGGAGTGGCACAGTGCATAATAGAAAAAAAAAGTGGCAGAATCAGGGGAGCTCAAGGATCTTTATTACATATTTAAAAAACTCAATTTTTGGGAACAACTGACAGATCCTCTTTAAGAATGCAGCTCTGGACTATGGCTCTTTTTCTTGGCACTCATTTAGTTCATTTCTTTTTATGTTTCTGTCATAAGATTTAGCTTTACGAGGGAAACATTCTACAATAAAAGATAAACAGTCAACTGTCCGTCAGTTTACATACTGTTTTTAATATATTACTACTACTACTCTGAGATACCATACAGTGATGTAACATAGATAGATATGTGATAGATGGATGATAGATAGATAGATAGATAGATAGATAGATAGATAGATAGAGAGATAGATAGGTAATATACACTGCTAAAAAAAATAAAGGGAACACTTAAACAACAGAATATAACTCCAAGTAAATCAAACTTCTGTGAAATCAAACTGTCCACTTAGGAAGCAACACTGTTTGACAATCAGTTTCACATGCTGTTGTACAAATGGAATAGGCAACAGATGGAAATTATTGGCAATTATCAAGACATTCTCAATAAAGGAGTGGTTCTTCAGGTGGGGACCACAGACCACATCTCAGTACCAATGCTTTCTGGCTGATGTTTTGGTCACTTTTGAATGTTGGTTGTGCTTTCACACTCGTGGTAGCATGAGACGGACTCTACAACCCACACAAGTGGCTCAAGTAGTGCAGCTCATCCAGGATGGCACATCAATGCGAGCTGTGGCAAGAAGGTTTGCTGTGTCTGTCAGCGTAGTGTCCAGAGGCTGGAGGCGCTACCAGGTGTCAGGCCAATATACCAGGAGATGTGGAGGGGGCCATAGGAGGGCAACAACCCAGCAGCAGGACCACTACCTCAGCCTTTGTGCAAGGAGGAGCACTGCCAGAGCCCTGCAAAATGACCTCAAGCAGGCCACAAATGTGCATTTGTCTGCACAAACGGTTAGAAACTGACTCCATGATGATGGTCTGAGTGCCCGACGTCCACAGATGGGGGTTGTGCTCACAGCCCAACACCGTACAGGATGCTTGGAATTTGCCACAGAACACCAGGATTGGCAAATTCGCCACTGGCGCCCTGTGCTCTTCACAAATGAAAGCAGGTTCACACTGAATACATGTGACAGATGTGACAGAGTCTGGAGATGCTGTGGAGAGCGGTCTGCTGCCTGCAACATCTGTCAGCATGACCGGTTTGGCAGTGGGTCAGTAATGGTGTGGGGTGGCATTTCGTTGGAGGGCAGCACAGCGCTCCATGTGCTCTCCAGAGGTAGCCTGACTGCCATTAGGTACCAAGATGAGATCCTCAGACCCCTTGTGGGACCATATGCTGGTGTGATTGGCCCTGGGTTCCTCCTAATGCAGGACAATGGCAGACCTCATGTAGCTGGAGTGTGTCAGCAGTTCCCGCAAGATGAAGGCATTGAAGCTATGGATTGGCCCGCTCGTTCCCCAGACCTAAATACGATTGTACACATCTGGGACATCATGTTTTTCACCATCCACCAACGTCACGTTGCACCACAGACTGTCCAGGAGTTCGGGATGCTTTAGTCCAGGTCTGGGAGGAGATCCCTCAGGAGACCATCCACCGCCTTATCAGGAGCATGCCCAGACATTGTAGGCAGATCATACAGACACGTTGAGGCCACACACAATACTGAGCATCATTTCCTTGTCTTGTGGCATTTCCACTGAAGTTGGATCAGCCTGTAACTTCATTTTCCACTTTGATTTTGAGCATCATTCCAACTCCAGACCTCCGTTGGATATTAGTTGTGATTTACGTTGATCATTTTTAGGTTTTATTGTTCTCATCACATTCCACTATGTAGTGAATAAAGATTTACGACTGGAATATTTCATTCAGTGATATCTAGGATGTGGGATTTTAGTGTTCCCTTTATTTTTTTGAGCAGTGTATATATGTATCTATAGATAGATACTGTAAATATATTACTTCTACTCTGAGAAATCATAAATTCATGTAAAATAGATGTAAAATAGATAGATATGTGATAGATGGATAATAGATAGATAATAGATAGATAGATAGATAGATAGATAGATAGATAGATAGATAGATAGATAGATAGATAGATAAATAGGCATGAGCTATTGTAGCATCAATGGGAACTGACGTTGGTGCAGAACAAGAGTAACTTGTGAACCCAAGATAAATAAGGATTATGCGGATTTCTCTCAATTAGCCTTGTACTTATTGCCGTATTCCATGTTCCTTAGACAATAGAGACTGCATGCAGCAGAGAAGGAGTTAACGCAGCTCCTCATTGCTTAGGATTTTTATATGAGAACATGTTGTGACTTTTCTGAGCCCTGACCCACAACAAGATGCTTGTGTATCTTCAGAGAAAGGAAGGAATTACCGTATATAATAAGCTTTGCCTCTTCTGTAATCCAGTACACTGGAGATATTGTTACTGGATTCCATTTACTGCCTGCAGCGATCGCTCTCTACCCAGTGATGACATCAAGCTGCCTATTGTTTTATTTCATCTTATGGTTTCCAATGATGGCAAGCAATGTATCGAATGATACTGGGTATAAAAATTAGCCCTGGTACGTACGACCGATTGAACCACTGTAAACTGGCAACGCTACCAATCTGATGTCATGGCATAATATAGGGCAGGAGAATGGCAGAATCGTAGCTGACGGAGGAGCAGAAGTCACTTTGGCAGCCAAGATCTGCCTTGGGCACACCAGCCCAGCTCATGAGATCTAAGGAAAAGTTCCCCGAGTATAAGGAGATGGACATATTCCCCACATTCTCCCTTGAAGACATGAGTACTGTTATGATGCGTAATGTGTATTGGGACATGCGTTAGTAGAGATAGTGCTGTATTCCACCCGACAATAGGGAGAGTTAGTGTTAATGTTTGGGACTAGCCCAGAGTACAAGGGTATAAATTGAAGGGACATAGACAGTTTTCTGTCAGGAAGACAGATTAAGTCCAGCGTGTACAAGAAGTATACCTATGGTCTAAATAGTGAGTAGAGCCACATGACAGGGGTGTCCCCGACGTGAGTGGAGTCAGAGACAGTGGGTAGAGAGAGAAAAGGAAAGAAAGTGACCGAAGGACAGAGTGATGCACAATAGACTGGTCGTGGAACAAGATGCGTAGCAGAACGGCCCCAAGTTTACAAGTTAGAGACGTAACGGTCCAGGATGGAACAGGGAATGTGAGATGAAGAGAGTGCCCAGGCAGGAGTTCCAAGACGTCAGCAAACAGAGAACCTAAGTACCAGCTATAGTGGCAAACTAGTTCCACTAAGAGGAAATAAGTATGTAGAACCTTGGTTGAAGTATAGGACTCTCCCTTACTGGACTGTAGTACTGAGCTGGGTTGTGGTGAAGACAGAGGAACTTGAGGCAGAAACAAGAAAGCTTAGAAGAAGTAGAGAGGCAATGTGAGAAGATGCTCCATATTGCAAAGGAAACGTTTGAGACATTATGCCCCCCGATATCTATTGTACATAGTTCCCACCAAGTTAATGTTTATTTTTGAGTGGTGGTCTACATCATTGAACTTTACACTATTTGGTCCTGGCCAGCTGAAGTCACCGGCATCATGAGGCCTGCAAAAATGTAGGCTCCTATAGACTAAGCCCACTGTTGTGAATTCGGTTGTCGGGCTCCCTCCTGTGGTCATGAATGGTACTTCGGCTGGTTCTGTCCATGGACTTCCTCTGGTGGGTGTTTCTGAGTTTCACAGGTGACGAGGTTAATTCGATAGCTGCTGCTCTATTTAACTCCACTTAGATCTTTGCTCCATGCCACCTGTCAATGTTCCAGTATTGGTCTAGTTCACTCCTGGATCGTTCTTGTGACCTGTCTTCCCATCAGAAGCTAAGTTCCAGCTTGTATTTCTTTGGTTTGCTATTTTTCTGTCCAGCTTGCTATTTAATTTGTTGTCTTGCTTGCTGGAAGCTCTGGGACGCAGAGGGAGCGCCTCCGCACCGTGAGTCGGTGCGGAGGGTCTTTTTGCGCTCTCTGCGTGGTCTTTTTGTAGGTTTTTGTGCTGACCGCAAAGTAACCTTTCCTATCCTCGGTCTATTCAGTAAGTCGGGCCTCACTTTGCTAAATCTATTTCATCTCTGTGTTTGTATTTTCATCTTTACTCACAGTCATTATATGTGGGGGGCTGCCTTTTCCTTTGGGGAATTTCTCTGAGGCAAGGTAGGCTTTATTTTTCTATCTTCAGGGCTAGCTAGTTTCTTAGGCTGTGCCGAGTTGCATAGGGAGCGTTAGGCGCAATCCACGGCTATTTCTAGTGTGTTTGATAGGTTTAGGGATTGCGGTCAGCAGAGTTCCCACGTCCCAGAGCTCGTCCTTATTATCAGTAACTATCAGGTCATTCCGTGTGCTCTTAACCACCAGGTCCATTATTGTCCTGACCACCAGGTCATAACAGTACAGGTGGCCCAAAGTACTAATGCATCTCAATAGAGGGATAAGAGAAGTTCTGAGACCATTTTTTTTTCTTTGCAGTGTGTTTTGTCTCTATTTTCCCCTTTACCTCTGGGTGGTTCAGGACACTGGTGTAAACATGGACATTCAAGGTCTGTCCTTTTGGATGGATAATCTCACTACAAGGGTACAAAACATTCAAGATTTTGTGGTTCAGAATCCGATGTCAGAGCCTAGGATTCCAATTCCTGATTTGTTTTTTGGTGATAGATCTAAGTTCTTGAATTTCAAAAATAATTGTAAATTGTTTTTTGCCTTGAAACCTCGCTCCTCAGGTGATCCTGTTCAACAAGTAAAGATCATTATTTCTTTGTTACGTGGTGACCCTCAAGACTGGGCATTTTCCCTTGCGCCAGGAGATCCGGCATTGCGTGATGTTGATGCGTTTTTCCTGGCGCTTGGATTGCTTTATGACGAACCTAATTCAGTGGATCAGGCAGAGAAAATCTTGCTGGCTCTGTGTCAGGGTCAGGATGAAGCGGAGATATATTGTCAGAAGTTTAGAAAGTGGTCTGTGCTCACTCAGTGGAATGAATGTGCCCTGGCAGCAATCTTCAGAAAGGGTCTCTCTGAAGCCCTGAAGGATGTCATGGTGGGATTTCCCATGCCTGCTGGTCTGAATGAGTCTATGTCCTTGGCCATTCAGATCGATCGACGCTTGCGTGAGCGTAAAGCTGTGCACCATTTGGAGGTACTATCTGAGCATGGGCCTGAGCCTATGCAATGTGATAGGACTTTGACCAGAGCTGAACGGCAAGAACACAGACGTCGGAATGGGCTATGTTTTTACTGTGCTGATTCCACTCATGCTATCTCCGATTGTCCTAAGCGCACTAAGCGGTTCGCTAGGTCTGCCACCATTGGTACGGTACAGTCTAAATTTCTATTGTCTGTTACTCTGATTTGCTCTTTGTCATCCTATTCTGTTATGGCATTTGTGGATTCAGGCGCTGCCCTGAATTTGATGGACTTGGAGTATGCTAGGCGCTGTGGTTTTTTCTTGGAGCCCTTGCAGTATCCTATTCCATTGAGAGGAATTGATGCTACGCCTTTGGCCAAGAATAAGCCTCAGTATTGGACCCAATTGACCATGTGCATGGCTCCTGCACATCAGGAGGATATCCGCTTTCTGGTGTTGCATAATCTGCATGATGTGGTCGTTTTGGGGTTGCCATGGCTATTGGTTCATAATCCAGTATTGGACTGGAAATCTATGTCTGTGTCCAGCTGGGGTTGCCAGGGGGTACATGGTGATGTTCCATTTTTGTCTATTTCGTCTTCCACTCCTTCTGAAGTTCCAGAGTTTTTGTCGGATTATCGGGATGTATTTGATGAGCCCAAAGCCAGTGCCCTACCTCCTCATAGGGATTGCGATTGTGCAATTAATTTGATTCCTGGTAGTAAGTTTCCTAAGGGCCAATTGTTCAATTTATCTGTGCCATAACACGCCGCTATGCGGAGTTATATAAAGGAATCCTTGGAGAAAGGCCATATTCGCCCGTCGTCATCACCGTTAGGAGCAGGGTTCTATTTTGTGGCCAAGAAGGATGGTTCTTTGAGACCTTGTATTGATTACCGCCTTCTTAATAAAATTACAGTCAAATTTCAGTATCCTTTGCCGCTGCTGTCTGATTTGTTTGCTCGTATTAAAGGGGCTAGTTGGTTCACCAAGATAGATCTTCGAGGGGCGTATAATCTTGTGCGTATTAAACAAGGCGATGAATGGAAAACAGCATTTGATACGCCCGAGGGCCATTTTGAGTACCTGGTTATGCCATTCGGTCTTTCCAATGCTCCATCAGTATTTCAGTCCTTTATGCATGACATCTTCCGAGAGTACCTGGATAAATTCCTGATTGTGTGTTTGGATGATATTTTGGTCTTTTCGGATGATTGGGAGTCTCATGTGAAGCAGGTCAGAATGGTGTTCCAGGTCCTTTGTGCGAATTCCTTGTTTGTGAAGGGGTCAAAGTGTCTCTTTGGAGTTCAGAAGGTTTCATTTTTGGGGTTCATTTTTTCCCCTTCTACTATTGAGATGGACCCTGTTAAAGTCCAAGCCATTTACGATTGGACTCAGCCGACATCTGTGAAGAGCCTGCAAAAGTTCCTGGGCTTTGCTAATTTTTATCGGCGCTTCATCGCTAAGTTTTCTACTGTTGCTAAACCGTTGACTGATTTGACCAAGAAGGGTGCTGATGTGGTCAATTGGTCTTCTGCGGCTGTAGAGGCTTTTCAGGAGTTGAAGCGTCGTTTTTCTTCTGCCCCTGTGTTGTGCCAGCCAGATGTTTCGCTTCCGTTTCAGGTTGAGGTTGATGCTTCTGAGATTGGAGCAGGGGCTGATTTGTCGCAGAGAAGTTCTGATGGCTCGGTGATGACGCCATGTGCTTTCTTTTCTAGAAAGTTTTCGCCTGCTGAGCGTAACTATGATGTTGGTAATCGTGAATTGTTGGCCATGAAGTGGGCATTCGAGGAGTGGCGTCATTGGCTGGAAGGAGCCAAGCATCGCGTGGTGGTCTTGACAGATCACAAGAATTTGACTTATCTTGAGTCTGCCAAACGGTTGAATCCGAGACAGGCTCGATGGTCGTTATTTTTCTCCCGTTTTGATTTTGTGGTTTCGTACCTTCCGGGCTCTAAGAATGTGAAGGCTGATGCCCTGTCAAGGAGTTTTGTGCCTGACTCTCCGGGTGTTCCTGAGCCGGCGAGTATTCTCAAAGAGGGGGTAATTTTGTCTGCCATCTCCCCTGATTTGCGGCGGGTGCTGCAAAAATTTCAGACTGATAGACCTGACCGTTGCCCAGCGGAAAAACTGTTTGTCCCTGATAGATGGACTAGTAGAGTTATCTCTGAGATTCATTGTTCAGTGTTGGCTGGGCATCCTGGAATCTTTGGTACCAGAGATTTGGTGGCTAGATCCTTCTGGTGGCCGTCTTTGTCGCGGGATGTGCGTTCTTTTGTGCAGTCCTGTGGGACTTGTGCTCGGGCTAAGCCCTGCTGTTCTCGTGCCAGTGAGTTGCTTTTGCCCTTGCCGGTCCCGAAGAGGCCCTGGACGCATATTTCTATGGATTTTATTTCGGATCTCCCCGTCTCTCAAAAGATGTCGGTCATTTGGGTGGTTTGTGATCGCTTTTCTAAGATGGTCCATTCGGTACCTTTGTCTAAATTGCCTTCCTCCTCTGATTTGGTGCCATTATTTTTCCAGCATGTGGTTCGTTTACATGGTATCCCGGAGAACATCGTTTCTGACAGAGGTTCCCAGTTTGTTTCAAGGTTTTGGCGATCCTTTTGAGCTAGGATGGGCATTGATTTGTCTTTTTCCTTGGCTTTCCATCCTCAGACAAATGGCCAAACCGAACGAACTAATCAAACTTTGGAAACATATCTGAGATGCTTTGTTTCTGCTGATCAGAATGATTGGGTGTCCTTTTTGCCGTTGGCTGAGTTCGCCCTTAATAATCGGGCCAGCTCGGCTACTTTGGTTTCGCCGTTTTTCTGCAATTCTGGTTTCCATCCTCGTTTCTCTTCAGGGCAGGTTGAGTCTTCAGACTGTCCTGGTGTAGATACTGTGGTGGATAGGTTGCAGCAGATTTGGACTCATGTGGTGGACAATTTGACATTGTCCCAGGAGAAGGCTCAACGTTTCACTAACCACCGGCGCTGTGTGGGTCCCTGACTTCGTGTTGGGGATTTGGTTTGGTTGTCGTCTCGTTATGTTCCTATGAAGGTTTCCTCACCTAAGTTTAAGCCTCGTTTCATTGGTCCGTATAAGATTTCTGAGGTTATCAATCCTGTGTCATTTCGTTTGGCCCTTCCTGCTTCTTTTGCCATCCATAATGTGTTCCATAGGTCGTTATTGCGGAGATACGTGGCGCCTGTGGTTCCATCCGTTGATCCTCCTGCCCCGGTGTTAGTTGAGGGGGAATTGGAGTATGTGGTGGAGAAGATTTTGGATTCTCGTGTTTCGAGACGGAAACTCCAGTACCTGGTCAAGTGGAAGGGTTATGGTCAGGAAGATAGTTCCTGGGTTTTTGCCTCTGATGTTCATGCTGCCGATCTGGTTTGTGCCTTTCATTTGGCTCATCCTGGTCGGCCTGGGGGCTCTGGTGAGGGTTCGGTGACCCCTCCTCAAGGGGGGGGGTACTGTTGTGAATTCGGTTGTCGGGCTCCCTCCTGTGGTCATGAATGGTACTTCGGCTGGTTCTGTCCATGGACTTCCTCTGGTGGGTGTTTCTGAGTTTCACAGGTGACGAGGTTAATTCGTTAGCTGCTGCTCTATTTAACTCCACTTAGATCTTTGCTCCATGCCACCTGTCAATGTTCCAGTATTGGTCTAGTTCACTCCTGGATCGTTCTTGTGACCTGTCTTCCCATCAGAAGCTAAGTTCCAGCTTGTATTTCTTTGGTTTGCTATTTTTCTGTCCAGCTTGCTATTTAATTTGTTGTCTTGCTTGCTGGAAGCTCTGGGACGCAGAGGGAGCGCCTCCGCACCGTGAGTCGGTGCGGAGGGTCTTTTTGCGCCCTCTGCGTGGTCTTTTTGTAGGTTTTTGTGCTGACCGCAAAGTAACCTTTCCTATCCTCGGTCTGTTCAGTAAGTCGGGCCTCACTTTGCTAAATCTATTTCATCTCTGTGTTTGTATTTTCATCTTTACTCACAGTCATTATATGTGGGGGGCTGCCTTTTCCTTTGGGGAATTTCTCTGAGGCAAGGTAGGCTTTATTTTTCTATCTTCAGGGCTAGCTAGTTTCTTAGGCTGTGCCGAGTTGCATAGGGAGCGTTAGGCGCAATCCACGGCTATTTCTAGTGTGTTTGATATGTTTAGGGATTGCGGTCAGCAGAGTTCCCACGTCCCAGAGCTCGTCCTTATTATCAGTAACTATCAGGTCATTCCGTGTGCTCTTAACCACCAGGTCCATTATTGTCCTGACCACCAGGTCATAACAGCCCACACACTCCGCCAGGACCCCCATTTTCATGTAGCGTACCGGGCGTGGAAGACGAGTACCTTGCCCAAAGCCACCGCCCCGCACCACATTACATGAGTGCAAGTCTTGTCCATGAATTATGGGCAAAATGACCACTGCCATTGGCATACAAGCCCTACAGGTGCCTGTCTTTTATGTGATATTTGATCAATATAAATAATCTTCTGCCGTTTCTTTAATTTGCTTCGAACTGTTATGGCTGCCACTTCTAGACAATTTCTTTAAGGCAGCTTTTCTACCACAAAAATGTCTGGTTTGATGGGTCTGGTCTCTGAGATAGTTGATGATGCGGTGAATGAAGTAGAGATTAACATTTTGTGGGGCGCCCTCTGGTGTTTAGGAGGCGATAGAACAATGTATTGGTGAGCGCTGCTGTGAAGGTTTGACAATAGTGCGTTGACTGCCAAATCAGATCTCATACTTTGCAATGTCGAAGGGCAACACCCCGAAACACCATTTCTGCAATTTGAGATTCTCATTTGCTATTATCTTAAGTCACGTGGCAAGGCTCGTTAAAGAGTCGATATTGACTTCCTGGATCTCTGCTTCCAATAGGTGGCGTTAGAGTCCAAGTTCTCTTCTTCTCTGAAAAGACAATTTGCATATGTCCAAAGGCAAAGAGTTTTTGGCCACCAGGATCCAAACATATCTACAAAGCCTACAACAGGATGGAGCACAACACAATGTATAAGGATTGAATATACCAGCTGACACCTCACATTTCAAAATTCTCCTTTTTTTTTTGTTTCCTCTCGATTTCAGATTCAATTAAATGGGCTAAGCTGCAGTACAAAGTAGCCACATGGATATTAATGTCGATGTATACTCCAAAGAAGGGGCTGCAGAGCTCCAACAAGTAAGGATCTTCCATACACGTGGCTGTGCCTAGTACTGTAACCTGTCCTATTCTAGTTCTAAGGAGCAGAAGTTCTGGAAGTCGAATCACCACCAACCATACATTGATTGACTACATACTATATCGTGAAGATTCTTTAAAATAATACGATGCTTGATACTGATCCCAAATTCCCATTAGTAGCCAATCCTTGTGCTAATCTAAAGGTCTCTAGGCTATCTGTCGAGATTTCCGATTTGTCATATATTGTACATCTGATTTAAAGCCAAACGCTGGAAGCTATTGGAATTATTCCACACAGTAGATGGACAACATCCAGCCTGTCCATATAAAGCGGTGCAACGTGCCAAAAAGTGACATCTTCATCATGCTCTCATTATTGACATTTCTGCAGAAATTTCCATACTACAATGAGCTTCATTGAAGTGACTCATTAAACCAACAACTGAATTTGTAAATTACGGAATTCCTCAATGGCCTCAATGGAGCTTGTACTCATCGTCGAATTTTACAATTTAGACACAGATGTCTGCCGTACAGTTGTGATCAGTACTTCTAGAATAGTTATGACAGATCCTAGGCAGTGTAATTCTTAAATGGTGGCAACTATTGGCCCACTTCTTGCAGTTTAAAAGGACTTTTCCCAAAGTATATATTGGGTACGCACCCTTAGATTACGCCATCATTGTATAATTGATGTGGATCCGACCCCTTGGATATCTCTTCTCTCCACTGATGACAACCAGTGAAATGCCCCCAATTATTACAAAACACCAGTGACTGACTGTTCGAAATCTCTAACATCAAGTTTGTTCTCCAGTGTGTGGTTACTACCATAACTCATCAGCAACATTCCCACTATCTTGGAGTAATGTTGTACGCAGAGCTGTCTGCCACTCCCTATAAGTAATGACTTGCATGCTCATATCAACTGCACCTCAAAAACATATAAAGAATCCACCCTTTCCTTATCATAATTACTAATTGATCTTCTCACTAAACTCGCTCCTCTCCAATGTATTTTGTATATAGTTTCCTGGCTCTCATTTTGATCCAGCTGCTATACCAGTACCTCCACCCTGTGCCAGTAATTGCACTGGTTACCCATCAGCTATAGAGTAAAATGTAAATTTATCATTTTCACCCACAAAGCTCTGTCTAAAAGCCTAGTTGTGCTCTGTGTTCTATTAACGACTTAAGAATAATGTTCTCCATAATCCTAACCCTTCCCCCATTATTTTGAAGACTTCTCTCTTGCTGCACCAGCTTTTCGGAATGCGCGATCCTAGACAATCAAGTTTTATTTTCACCATCCACAGGCTAACGCATGCCCTAAAAACACAATATTTTAGGCAGTCCTATTACATTCTCTAACGGTCTTCATAATCTTAACCCCCATAACCATTTTGAAGATTTCTCTCATGCTTGAACATAATAGAAGTTATTCATTTTCACCCACAAAGTTCTGTCTAGCATCCTAAATGTGCTTTCTGTTCTGTTAACAATTTAAAGGGAACCTGTCACCCCGTTTTTTCAGATTGAGATAAAAATACTGTTAAATAGGGCCTGCGCTGTGTATGTAGTGTACCCTGATTCCCCACCTATGCTGCGAAATACATTACCAAAGTCGCCATTTTTGCCTGTCAATCAGGCTGGTCTGGTCAGGTGGGCGTGGTGACATCGCTGTTTCTTCCCCAGCTTTCCGTTGGTGGCGTAGTAGTGTGCGCATGTCCAAGTGCCAAATCCACTGCGCGCAGGTGAAGAAAAAGCGCGCGATCTGCGCTATTACCCTTGCCATCGGTGGGGGCGGCCATCTTCCTGAGGCCGCGCGTGCGCAGATGGAGTGCTCTGCTGCACGGGGCTTCAGGAAAATGGCCGCCGCGATCTCCATCTGCACACGCGTGGCATCCCGTGGCCATTTTCCTGAAGCCCCGTGCAGCAGAGCACTCCATCTGCGCACGCGCGGCCTCAGGAAGATGGCCGCCCCCACCGATGACAAGGATAATAGCGCAGATCGCGCGCTTTTTCTTCACCTGCGCGCAGTGGATTCGGCACTTGGACATGCGCACACCACTACGCCACCAACGGAAAGCTGGGGAAGAAACAGCGATGTCACCACGCCCACAAGACCAGACCAGCCTGATTGACAGGCGAAAACGGCAACCTTGGTAATGTATTTCGCAGCATAGGTGGGGAATCAGGGTACACTACATACACTATTGTAACGCACAGCTCAGGCCCTATTTAACAGTATTTTTATCTCAATCTGAAAAAACGGGGTGACAGGTTCCCTTTAAGACTAACGCTGTCCAAAATCCTAACTCCCTTATGCCTTTTTTGCAAACTTCTATCTCACTGCACCAGATTTCTTGAATGCGCTACCCTAGAGAATCAAGTTAATTTTCACTAATTACGTTCACTAATCAAACTCTTCTCCATTTATCCTTTGACTTCTACATAGTTCCTCTCCACCTGATCCCCTCATACAACAGTATCCCTTACACTCTATGTACATGTCACCACATCTCGACATACACAGATATAGTGATCAGCTTCTGTACCTTTATGTATAGTAGCCTTTTTAGTATAAAAGATCTCTAGACCATGCAAAACAAGCACATTTTACCTCTCCCCCATCACATAGTGATTATAAATATTACCACTACCCACTGCACAAGCAGACGGACCACTCTGCCTGGCTAAACATTGATGGGTCTGCAGTGTTCACTCTATGCTGCCGATCTGTGGTTGTCCTGAGGTTGGACCTCACGATATTAAGCAAGTTGGTCAGGCAGACTGTACTACTGCCATCAACTAATTTCTTTGCCTCCAGTTTTAGAAAGTACCCCCACCCCCTTTCACGATAATTCTTTCCATTAGAGCATAGGGACATCTTCATGGGACAACCTCGTAATAATTGATAGCCAGTACAACCATAACTAATGTGATGAGCTCTAGGCGTAAACCAGTCTTCATACCAATCACTAGGGTAATGCATGACTTGCCACCTTTTCTGTGTCTAGGCAGCAGGTGCAGTTTGCGGGTTATGGTTCGTTGGACAAGTATTCCCTTTATTACATTTCTTTATCTTCTATTCGAGGAAATGTGCTGCCACGGCTGCCCTGTAACTAAACCTCTTTTTGTCATGTAGTTTATGACAAGCTCCGACCTGTGGGAGATTAGAATCAAGAGAAGAGCAGTCTAGTCCAAGATCAAACTTTCTGTCCTTTTTTTTGAAGACTTCTTTTCTTCTCGGAAATTCCTCTTTCGTTGCAGCTTTCCCACCCTGAATTTTTTTTCTTGGTAATCCTGTTTAATTCCATAGAAATACCAATAGCCAAACGTTTAACTTGTGGTTGTTAGAAATATTGCTTAGAGGCTGGGTGCCAAAATGTTTTCACGACAAAAATATGCAGGAAATGACCTCTGTCACAATCAATATATATGTGAAGGTCAATCTCGAGATGCCGAACAATAAGACTATAAAAAGGACATGAATCTCAGGGACCGAGTCAACCTTTCCATCTAGGTCAAGTTCCTTCAGACCTATGTAATGTAATGTAATGTGTAATTACAGGTGAGGGAGAGAGGTCATCTTGAATTCTTAAGATGTTTGAGCTGATCAGGCATGACCTGAACCCTGTGGTGGAACAGACATTTTTAGTCATATTCATGGTTGACCACTTATTCAGCAGCAAAAATGGCCTGAAGGAACTACCTGAGTTGCCATATGCCCATATGAACATTATTCAGCTCATCATCTAGTCTTCTCCCTATTGGCTGGGTGTCAACCTCCGAGGTTGATAATTGGACATTTCATGAGTATTACCAAGTGTCTGGCTGCAGTCATGCCAGAGTATAGTCAATTTTTACCTATGTCACAAATAACAGAAGCAACAAAAACATATGTCCTTCCTTGTTTTCTCCCTCTCTTCTTTCCTCCTGCCTATATTTTATACCTGGTTCTTTTTTTTCTTTACATCCCTTCTTTCTCTTCCTTACTTCCCATCCCTTCCTTCATTAGGGTTGGGCACAAATATCAAACAGTCCAAAGCTTGTAAATGACTAACGTTTGAGTGTCCCTCACATATTGAGCTCCCTATAAGTAACTGTGAGCCATTAAATACATGACATTAATACATGTAGTCCAATAGACGCCTATTTTAGGATGGCAGTGCCCCTCCTTATGCACTGGCCCCCTATGCAGCGCCACTGGATGTTCTTATGTTTGTCTGCCTTCGCTGTCTCTTTCCCTTTTTTCCCTCCCCTCCTCGCTCCTTCCTCTTTCTTCCAATTACTTCCATTCACCCTTCCCTTCTTTCTTCCTAACTTTCCTTAATGATTTGCTTCCTTACCACCTATTTTCTCCTTCCCTGCCTTTTTTTTCCTCCTTACTTTCCTCCCTTCTTCCAGCTCTTTCATCCTTTCTCCTTTCATCCTTCCATCTTTCATCCTTACTTTCTTCCCTCCTTCCATCTCATTCATCGTTTCTTCTTTCCTTATTCCAACTTGTTCATCCATCTTTCATCCTTCCTTTTTCCTCCTTACTTTCTTCCCTCCTTCCATCTCATTCATCGTTTCTTCTTTCCTTATTCCAACTTGTTCATCCATCTTTCATCCTTCCTTTTTTCCTCCTTACTTTCTTCCCTCTTTCCATCTTGTTCATCCTTCTTTCCCCCTTGCTTTTTTCCCTCCTTCCATTTGATTCATCCTTTCTTCTTTCATCCTTCCTTCTTTCATCCTTCCTCCTTTCCTCCTTCCATCCTGTTCCTCCTTTATTCGTTCCTCCTTACTTTCTTCCTTTTTACCAACTTGTTTATCCTTCCTTCTTTCCTCCTTGCTTTCTTCCTTCCTCCCATCTCATTCATCCTTTCTTCTTTCATTCTTCCCTCTTACCTTTCGTTCCGTCCTTATAGGGTTTTACACTAATTACGAACTAGTACAGTATTTGTCCTTCTTTAGTATACCCTAACTCCTCAGATTAATGTCTTTTCTAATATACTTTCATTTCCTATGACATGCGGACCACTTTTGTCTGTTACGTCTGATCCTCCCCTCATCTGGTCGCAGGATTCACACGTAACAACAAGAGCTCATCCCTCTGCTCCTAGGGTATCCAGGTCAGATCAGTCGTCACGGATCTCGCTAATGCTTTGGAGTGCCGGTCCCTTCAATTACCAAGTGCTGCCATGTGCCGCTTGTCATTTGAAAGCTCCGTCAAGTCCAGATATCAGAAGATGTCAGACTTCAATGTCTTCAGCATTGACCCTGAAGATACTTTGGAGCACAACTGCCAGTCCCTTTAATTGACAAGAGCTGCAATGTACTTTGTAATGACAAGCAAACCGCAAGGTGCACAAGCATCGGCAGTGTCAGTGCAGAGGACAGTGAAGTCTACCGTCCGGGCTTGCATTGCTCAGACACCCTGTCAATCGTTCAAAGGCAGCTCCGTCTCCGCCAGGACCAGAGTGACGTGCTCCATTCATCCAGTCTGAATCCCGATGAGGGGCAGATCGGACGTAGCAGACAGGAAGTTGTGTGCGCATGTCAACAAAGGGTTACGTCACCCACTCCGAAATGTGCTCACAGAAGAAGGGCAGATAATGAAAGTATACTAGAAAAACGATTGTTTAGGACAAGTAAGGACATATGAAAGGGGCTTAAATAGTAGTAGAAACCCCCTTTAATTCATTCCCTTCCTTACTTCCCTCTTTTTTCCCCTGTTTCATAGTTTCACTCATTCCTTTCCTTCTATAAGTGAAGATACCCATCAACTATCCATTCATTTTTCCTAACCTTCTTTAACAAGCCTTATCACATGACTTGGATAAGAGCCAAACCAGAATCTCAATTTGCAGACACGTGTTTCAGGGTGTTGTCCCTCCTCAGTGCAAAGCATGAGATCTGATTTAGCAGTATAAGGGGCCTCTAACTGAGATCTAAGGGGTAACATCTCTCCCTGTAGAGAGTGATATGCCTGAGTTAACGGTGTAAGGAGACTTATAGGCCTCCCCACTAACAATCAAATCAGATTTCTTGCTGTGCACTGATGAGCGACAAGACCCTGAAACAAGTGTCTGCAAATTGAGATTCTGGTTTGGCTCTTAAGGTACTGTCACACTAGACGATATCGCTAGCGATCCGTGACGTTGCAGCGTCCTCGCTAGCGATATCGTCCAGTGTGACAGGCAGCAGCGATCAGGCCCCTGCTGGGAGATCGCTGGTCGGGGAAGAAAGTCCAGAACTTTATTTCGTCGCTGGACTCCCCGTAGACATCGCTGAATCGGCGTGTGTGACACCGATTCAGCGATGTCTTCACTGGTAACCAGGGTAAACATCGGGTAACTAAGCGCTGTGCTGTGCTTTCACTTTCACTTTACGGCCAGCAGTCAGTGCAGGAACCAGACGGCAAGGGACAGACAGCTGAATGTAAGTATGTACTGTTTGTTTTTTTACGCTGGTAACCAGGGTAAACATCGGGTTACTAAGCGCGGCCCTGCGCTTAGTTACCCGATGTTTACCCTGGTTACCGGGGACCTCGGGATCGTTGGTCGCTGGAGAGCTGTCTGTGTGACAGCTCTCCAGCGACCAAACAGCGACGCTGCAGCGATCCGGATCGTTGTCGGTATCGCTGCAGCGTCGCTAAGTGTGACGGTACCTTTATCCAAGCCATGTGATAAGGCTCATTAAAGGGTTGATATTGACATTTAGAATTGCTATTTTCAATAGGTGGCACTAGAGTTCAAGTCCTCTTTCCTTTTGAAGAGGCATTTTACACATTTAATTTTCCAGAGGAGAATTGCATGGTCTATATGTCTCCCTAACCTGGCATGCCAGTAATCTCCCCCTCCACAAGGAGAAATGTTACCCCTTAGACTTCAGCCTGAAATGTCACAGCATTGATTAGGTCAGTGATGTCACTGGCTTTCATAAGTTTCCATTGTGATGTAATCAACCTGGAAGGTCACAGCATTAAAGGGGCGATCTCTCTCTTCCATGTGAGGAGTTGAGTGGGACAGGTGACTTGGAGTCATTAGAATAGGACAGGAGTGAGATATCTGTCACTTGTGTACGCATGCTAGTAGATATCTGTAGATGTGGCGTCACCAGACCTGTTCAGTTAGTGAGTGGAGCCTGATTCCTCCTTTAACGAGGGTAGTGATGTAATTGGCTTTCATTGTAAGCAGCCATTGTGATGTCATTCAGCTTGAAAAGTCACTGTATTGAGTAGGTCAATGATGTCACTAGCTCCATTGCTACGCAGCTATTATGATGTCATTCAGCCTAAGGGTTGCTTTCACATTGTGTTTATACATCTGTTCAGTGACCACGTCGGGGTTTTCAACCGACCCCCACAAAACTTGATTTAGACGTAAGCGCCACCTGGGCCATTGACTGTAATGGTGCCGACAGAGAGAATGTGAGCTCTGCTGTGTGTAATTTTCGGGAGTGTACGCCTACTGGAGACAAAAACTGAGATGTAGTAGACCAGAGGGCACAGCATTGACCAGGCCGGCGATGTCACTTTCTTCCATCACGAGCAGACATTGAGATTTCACACACCAATGACTAGGCCGGTGTGGTGTCACTTTCTGACATCACGAGCAGACATTGAGATTTCACACACCAATGACTAGGCCGGTGTGGTGTCACTTTCTGACATCACGAGCAGACATTGAGACTTCACACACCAATGACTAGGCCGGTGTGATGTCACTTTCTGACATCACGAGCAGACATTGAGATTTCACACACCAATGTCTAGGCCGGTGTGGTGTCACTTTCTGACATAATGAGCAGACATTGAGATTTCACACACCGATGACTAGGCCGGTGTGGTGTCACTTTCTGACATCACGAGCAGATATTGAGATTTCACACACCAATGACTAGGCCGGTGTGATGTCACTTTCTGACATCACGAGCAGACATTGAGACTTCACACACCAATGACTAGGCCGGTGTGATGTCACTTTCTGACATCACGAGCAGACATTGAGATTTCACACACCAATGTCTAGGCCGGTGTGGTGTCACTTTCTGACATAATGAGCAGACATTGAGATTTCACACACCGATGACTAGGCCGGTGTGGTGTCACTTTCTGACATCACGAGCAGATATTGAGATTTCACACACCAATGACTAGGCCGGTGTGATGTCACTTTCTGACATCACGAGCAGACATTGAGATTTCACACACCGATGACTAGGCCGGTGTGGTGTCACTTTCTTCCATCACGAGCAGACATTGAGATTTCTGTTGTGAGTTCTGTTTTTGGGCTCCCTCTGGTGGTTACTGATGGTACTGGGTGACTTGTCTTTCCTGGGTTTCTGGGTTCCACCTGTTCCATCAGCATATGGGAGTTTCCTATTTAACCTGGCTTTGCTGGCATTTCCTCGCCGGTTATCAATGTATCCAGTGTGTCTTGTTACCTCTGCTCCCTGCTCCTAGAACCTTCTGGTCAAGCTAAGTTTGTATTTTCCTGTTTTGGTGTTTTGTTTTATTTGGTTTTTAGTCCAGCCTGCAGATATGTGATTCTTGCTGCTGGTTGCTCTAGTGGGCTGAAATTGCTCCTCATGTACCATGAGTTGGCACATGAGTTCAAGTAATTTCAGGATGGTTTTTTGAAGGGTTTTTCGCTGACCGCGCAGTTCACTTTTGTATCCTCTGCTATCTAGCTTTAGCGGGCCTCATTTTGCTGAAACTGTTTTCATACTGCGTATGTGCTTTCCTCTCATTTCACCGTCATTATATGTGGGGGGCTGCTATTTCTGTGGGGGATTTCTCTGGAGGCAAGAGAGGTCTGTGTTTCTTCTAATAGGGGAAGTTAGATCTTCGGCTGGAGCGAGACGTCTAGGATCATCGTAGGCACATTCCCCGGCTACTTTTATTTGTGTGTTAGGTTCAGGGTCGCGGTCAGCTCAGGTTCCATCGCCCTAGAGCTTGTTTGTATCTGTGCTTGTCCTTTAGTGATCCCCTGCCATTGGGATCATGACAGTATAACCAGCCCACAAAGTGTTAATTGTATTGGCTGAAGTAGGAGGATAAGTAGTCTGAGGAAGTTTTTTTTTTTTTTTTCTTTCTCTTTCCCTCAGAGTTTGCTGCCTAGCCTTATTGCAGCCTGGCTACTTCCTCCTCCTCTTAATCTTTGAATGGCTCTGATCCCAGCTGTTTATCATGGACGTCCAGAGTTTGGCTTCCAGCCTGAATAATCTTGCCACTAAGGTTCAAAATATACAGGATTTTGTTGTACATGCTCCTATGTCTGAACCTAGAATTCCTGTCCCAGAGTTTTTTTCTGGAGATAGATCTCGTTTTCTGAATTTTAGGAACAATTGCAAGTTGTTTCTTTCTTTGAAATCTCGCTCCTCTGGAGACCCTGCTCAGCAAGTCAAGATAATTATATCTTTCCTGCGGGGTGACCCTCAGGATTGGGCATTTGCATTGGCACCAGGGGACCCTGCGTTGCTTAATGCGGATGCATTTTTTCTGGCATTGGGTTTGCTCTATGAGGAACCTAACCAAGAGATTCAGGCTGAAAAAGCTTTGTTGGCCCTCTCTCAGGGGCAAGATGAAGCAGAAATTTATTGTCAAAAATTTCGGAAGTCGTCGGTGCTTACTCAGTGGAATGAGTGCGCTCTGGCTGCAAAGTTTAGAGATGGCCTTTCTGAGGCCATTAAAGATGTTATGGTGGGGTTCCCTGCGCCTGCTGGTCTGAATGAGTCTATGACTATGGCTGTTCAGATTGATCGGCGTTTACGGGAGCGCAAACCTGTGCATCATTTGGCGGTGTCGTCTGAACCGTCACCTGAGATAATGCAATGTGATAGAATTCAGTCCAGAAGTGAACGGCAAAAATATAGGCGGAAAAAAGGGTTGTGCTTTTATTGTGGTGATTTAGCTCATGTTATATCAGCATGCTCTAAACGCACAAAAAAGGTTGATAAGTCTGTTGCCATTAGTACTTTACAGTCTAAGTTCATTCTGTCTGTGACTCTGATTTGTTCATTATCATCCATTTCCGTCGATGCCTATGTGGATTCAGGCGCTGCCCTGAGTCTTATGGATTGGTCATTTGCCAATCGCTGTGGGTTTAGTCTGGAGCCTCTGGAAGTCCCTATTCCTTTGAAGGGAATTTACTCTACACCTTTGGCTATGAATAAACCTCAGTACTGGACACAAGTGACCATGCGTATGACTCCCGTTCATCAGGAGGTGATTCGCTTCCTGGTACTGTATAATTTGCATGATGTTCTAGTACTTGGTCTGCCATGGTTACAAACTCATAATCCAGTCCTTGACTGGAAATCAATGTCTGTGTTAAGCTGGGGTTGTCAGGGGGTTCATGATGATGCACCTCCGATTTCTATCGCTTCATCTACTCCTTCTGAGATTCCTGTGTTTTTGTCTGACTATCGGGATGTTTTTGAGGAGCCTAAGCTCAGTTCGCTTCCTCCTCACAGGGATTGCGATTGTGCTATAAATTTAATTCCAGGCAGTAAATTTCCTAAAGGTCGTTTGTTCAATCTGTCAGTGCCAGAGCATACTGCTATGCGGGATTATGTTAAGGAGTCCTTGGAAAAGGGACATATCCGTCCATCTTTGTCCCCTTTGGGAGCAGGTTTTTTTTTCGTGGCCAAAAAAGATGGTTCCTTGAGGCCTTGTATAGATTATCGTCTTTTGAATAAGATTACCGTAAAATATCAGTATCCTTTGCCATTGTTGACTGATTTGTTTGCTCGCATTAAGGGGGCTAAATGGTTCACTAAGATTGATCTTCGGGGTGCGTATAATCTTATACGAATAAAGCAAGGTGATGAGTGGAAAACCGCATTTAATACGCCTGAGGGCCATTTTGAGTATTTGGTAATGCCTTTTGGACTTTCTAATGCTCCTTCAGTCTTCCAGTCCTTTATGCACGATATTTTCCGTGAATATCTGGATAAATTTATGATTGTGTATTTGGATGATATTTTGTTTTTTTCTGATGACTGGGAGTCTCATGTTCAGCAGGTCAGGAAGGTGTTTCAGGTCCTGCGGGCCAATTCCTTGTTTGTAAAAGGCTCAAAGTGTCTCTTTGGAGTCCTGAAGATTTCTTTCTTGGGGTATATTTTTTCCCCTTCTACTATTGAGATGGATCCCGTCAAGGTTCAGGCTATTTGTGACTGGACGCAGCCTACATCTCTTAAGAGTCTACAGAAGTTCTTGGGCTTTGCTAATTTCTATCTTCGTTTTATAACTAATTTTTCTAGTGTTGTTAAGCCTTTGACGGATTTGACTAAGAAGGGTGCTGATGTTGCTAATTGGTCTCCTGCGGCTGTGGAGGCCTTTCAGGAACTTAAGCGCCGGTTTTCTTCTGCTCCTGTGTTGCGTCAGCCAGATGTTTCGCTCCCTTTTCAGGTTGAGGTCGATGCTTCCGAGATTGGAGCGGGGGCGGTTTTGTCACAGAGAAGCTCCGATGGCTCAGTGATGAAGCCATGCGCGTTTTTTTCTAGAAAGTTTTCGCCGGCTGAGCGGAATTATGATGTTGGTAATCGGGAACTTTTGGCCATGAAGTGGGCATTTGAGGAGTGGCGTCATTGGCTAGAGGGTGCTAGACATCGTGTGGTGGTCTTGACTGATCACAAAAATTTGATTTACCTTGAGTCTGCCAGGCGTCTGAATCCTAGACAGGCTCGTTGGTCACTGTTTTTCTCTCGTTTCAATTTTGTGGTTTCATACCTGCCAGGTTCAAAGAATGTGAAGGCGGATGCTCTTTCTAGGAGTTTTGTGCCTGACTCCCTTGGAAATTCTGAGCCCTCTGGTATCCTTAGGGATGGGGTGATTTTGTCTGCTGTCTCCCCAGACTTGCGACGTGCTTTGCAGGAGTTTCAGGCGGGTAAACCTGATCGTTGTCCGCCTGAGAGACTGTTTGTTCCGGATAATTGGACCAGTAGAGTCATCTCCGAGGTCCATTCTTCTGCGTTGGCAGGTCATCCTGGAATATTTGGTACTAGAGACTTGGTGGCCAGGTCTTTTTGGTGGCCTTCCTTGTCGAGGGATGTGCGTTCTTTTGTGCAGTCTTGTGAGGTTTGTGCTCGGGCTAAGCCTTGCTGTTCTCGGGCCAGTGGATTGTTGTCACCTTTGCCTATCCCGAAGAGGCCTTGGACGCACATTTCCATGGACTTTATTTCGGATCTCCCTGTCTCTCAAAAAATGTCCGTCATCTGGGTTGTGTGTGATCGCTTTTCTAAAATGGTTCATCTGGTACCCTTGCCTAAGTTGCCTTCCTCCTCTGAGTTGGTCCCTCTGTTTTTTCAGAATGTGGTTCGTTTGCATGGGATTCCTGAGAACATCGTTTCTGACAGGGGATCCCAGTTTGTGTCTAGATTTTGGCGGATGTTCTGTGCTAAGATGGGCATTGATTTGTCCTTTTCGTCTGCATTCCATCCTCAGACAAATGGCCAGACTGAACGAACTAATCAGACCTTGGAAAGTTATTTAAGGTGTTTTGTTTCTGCTGATCAGGATGACTGGGTTACCTTTCTGCCGCTGGCCGAGTTTGCCCTTAATAATCGGGCTAGTTCTGCTACCTTGGTTTCTCCTTTCTTTTGTAATTCGGGGTTTCATCCTCGTTTTTCCTCTGGTCAGGTGGAACCTTCTGATTGTCCTGGAGTGGACATGGTGGTGGATAGGTTGCATCGGATTTGGAGTCATGTGGTGGACAATTTGAAGTTGTCCCAGGAGAAGGCTCAGCAGTTTGCTAATCGCCGTCGCCGCGTGGGTCCTCGACTTCTTGTTGGTGACTTGGTGTGGTTGTCTTCTCGTTTTGTTCCTATGAAGGTCTCTTCTCCTAAGTTCAAGCCTCGGTTCATCGGTCCCTATAGGATCTTGGAAATTCTTAACCCTGTGTCGTTTCGTTTGGATCTCCCGGCATCGTTTGCTATTCATAATGTGTTCCATCGGTCGTTGTTGCGGAAGTATGAGGTGCCTGTTGTTCCTTCGCTTGAGCCTCCTGCTCCAGTGCTGGTGGAGGGAGAATTGGAGTATGTTGTGGAGAAGATCTTGGATTCTCGTGTTTCCAGACGGAAACTCCAGTATTTGGTCAAGTGGAAGGGTTATGGTCAGGAGGATAATTCTTGGGTGGTTGCCTCGGATGTTCATGCTGATGATTTGGTTCGCGCTTTTCATAGGGCTCATCCTGGTCGCCCTGGTGGTTCTCGTGAGGGTTCGGTGACCCCTCCTCAAGGGGGGGGGTACTGTTGTGAGTTATGTTTTTGGGCTCCCTCTGGTGGTTACTGATGGTACTGGGTGACTTGTCTTTCCTGGGTTTCTGGGTTCCACCTGTTCCATCAGCATATGGGAGTTTCCTATTTAACCTGGCTTTGCTGGCATTTCCTCGCCGGTTATCAATGTATCCAGTGTGTCTTGTTACCTCTGCTCCCTGCTCCTAGAACCTTCTGGTCAAGCTAAGTTTGTATTTTCCTGTTTTGGTGTTTTGCTTTATTTGGTTTTTAGTCCAGCCTGCAGATATGTGATTCTTGCTGCTGGTTGCTCTAGTGGGCTGAAATTGCTCCTCATGTACCATGAGTTGGCACATGAGTTCAAGTAATTTCAGGATGGTTTTTTGAAGGGTTTTTCGCTGACCGCGCAGTTCACTTTTGTATCCTCTGCTATCTAGCTTTAGCGGGCCTCATTTTGCTGAAACTGTTTTCATACTGCGTATGTGCTTTCCTCTCATTTCACCGTCATTATATGTGGGGGGCTGCTATTTCTGTGGGGGATTTCTCTGGAGGCAAGAGAGGTCTGTGTTTCTTCTAATAGGGGAAGTTAGATCTTCGGCTGGAGCGAGACGTCTAGGATCATCGTAGGCACGTTCCCCGGCTACTTTTATTTGTGTGTTAGGTTCAGGGTCGCGGTCAGCTCAGGTTCCATCGCCCTAGAGCTTGTTTGTATCTGTGCTTGTCCTTTAGTGATCCCCTGCCATTGGGATCATAACAGATTTCACACACCAATGACTAGGCCGGTGTAATGTCACTTTCTGACATCACGAGCAGACATTGAGATTTCACACACCAATGACTAGGCCGGTGTGATGTCACTTTCTGACATCACAATCAGACATTGAGATTTCACACACTCAATGACTAGGCCGGTGTGGTGTCACTTTCTGACATCATGAGCAGACATTGAGACTTCACACACCAATGACTAGGCCGGTGTGGTCTCACTTTCTTCCATCACGAGCAGACATTGAGATTTCACACACCAATGACTAGGCCGGTGTGATGTCACTTTCTTCCAACACGAGCAGACATTGAGATTTCACACACCAATGACTAGGCCGGTGTGATGTCACTTTCTTCCATCACGAGCAGACATTGAGATTTCACACACCAATGACTAGGCCGGTGTGATGTCACTTTCTGACATCACGAGCAGACATTGAGATTTCACACACCAATGACTAGGCCGGTGTGATGTCACTTTCTGACATCACGAGCAGACATTGAGACTTCACACACCAATGACTAGGCCGGTGTGATGTCACTTTCTTCCATCACGAGCAGACATTGAGACTTCACACACCAATGACTAGGCCGGTGTGATGTCACTTTCTGACATCACGAGCAGACATTGAGATTTCACACACCAATGACTAGGCCGGAGTGAAGTCACTTTCTTCCATCACGAGCAGACATTGAGATTTCACACACCAATGACTAGGCCGGTGTGATGTCACTTTCTGACATCATGAGCAGACATTGAGATTTCACACACCAATGACTAGGCCGGTGTGGTGTCACTTTCTGACATCACAAGCAGACATTGAGATTTCACACACCAATGACTAGGCCGGTGTGGTGTCACTTTCTGACATCACGAGCAGACATTGAGACTTCACACACCAATGACTAGGCCGGTGTGATGTCACTTTCTGACATCAGGAGCAGACATTGAGATTTCACACACCAATGACTAGGCCGGTGTGATGTCACTTTCTTCCATCACGAGCAGACATTGAGATTTCACACACCAATGACTAGGCCGGAGTGAAGTCACTTTCTTCCATCACGAGCAGACATTGAGATTTCACACACCAATGACTAGGCTGGTGTGGTGTCACTTTCTTCCATCACGTGCAGACATTGAGATTTCACACACCAATGACTAGGCCGGTATGGTGTCACTTTCTTCCATCATGAGCAGACATTGAAATTTCACACACCAATGACTAGGCTGGTGTGGTGTCACTTTCTGAGATCATGAGCAGACATTGAGACTTCACACACCAATGACTAGGCCGGTGTGGTGTCACTTTCTGACATCACGAGCAGACATTGAGATTTCACACACCAATGACTAGGCCGGTGTGGTGTCACTTTCTTCCATCACGAGCAGACATTGAGACTTCACACACCAATGACTAGGCCGGTGTGGTGTCACTTTCTGACATCACGAGCAGACATTGAGACTTCACACACCAATGACTAGGCCGGTGTGATATCACTTTCTGACATCATGAGCAGACATTGAGATTTCACACACCAGTGACTAGGCCGGTGTGGTGTCACTTTCTGACATCACGAGCAGACATTGAGATTTCACACCCCAATGACTAGGCCGGTGTGATGTCACTTTCTGACATCACGAGCAGACATTGAGATTTCACACACCAATGACTAGGCCGGTGTGATGTCACTTTCTTCCATCACGAGCAGACATTGATATTTCAGAAACCAATGACTAGGCCGGTGTGATGTCACTTTCTTCCATCATGAGCGGACATTGAGACTTCACACACCAATGACTAGGCCGGTGTGATGTCACTTTCTTCCATCATGAGCAGACATTGAGATTTCACACACCAATGACTAGGCCGGTGTGATGTCACTTTCTTCCATCATGAGCAGACATTGAGACTTCACACACCAATGACTAGGCCGGTGTGATGTCACTTTCTTCCATCATGAGCAGACATTGAGATTTCACACACCAATGACTAGGCCGGTGTGATGTCACTTTCTTCCATCACGAGCAGACATTGAGACTTCACACACCAATGACTAGGCCGGTGTGTCACTTTCTGACATCACGAGCAGACATTGAGATTTCACACACCAATGACTAGGCCGGTGTGATGTCACTTTCTGACATCACAATCAGACATTGAGATTTCACACACCAATGACTAGGCCGGTGTGGTGTCACTTTCTGACATCATGAGCAGACATTGAGACTTCACACACCAATGACTAGGCCGGTGTGGTCTCACTTTCTTCCATCATGAGCAGACATTGAGATTTCACACACCAATGACTAGGCCGGTGTGATGTCACTTTCTTCCAACACGAGCAGACATTGAGATTTCACACACCAATGACTAGGCCGGTGTGATGTCACTTTCTTCCATCACGAGCAGACATTGAGATTTCACACACCAATGACTAGGCCGGTGTGATGTCACTTTCTGACATCACGAGCAGACATTGAGATTTCACACACCAATGAATAGGCCGGTGTGATGTCACTTTCTGACATCACGAGCAGACATTGAGACTTCACACACCAATGACTAGGCCGGTGTGATGTCACTTTCTTTCATCACGAGCAGACATTGAGACTTCACACACCAATGACTAGGCCGGTGTGATGTCACTTTCTGACATCACGAGCAGACATTGAGATTTCACACACCAATGACTAGGCCGGAGTGAAGTCACTTTCTTCCATCACGAGCAGACATTGAGATTTCACACACCAATGACTAGGCCGGTGTGATGTCACTTTCTGACATCATGAGCAGACATTGAGATTTCACACACCAATGACTAGGCCGGTGTGGTGTCACTTTCTGACATCACAAGCAGACATTGAGATTTCACACACCAATGACTAGGCCGGTGTGGTGTCACTTTCTGACATCACGAGCAGACATTGAGACTTCACACACCAATGACTAGGCCGGTGTGATGTCACTTTCTTCCATCACGAGCAGACATTGATATTTCAGAAACCAATGACTAGGCCGGTGTGATGTCACTTTCTTCCATCATGAGCGGACATTGAGACTTCACACACCAATGACTAGGCCGGTGTGATGTCACTTTCTTCCATCATGAGCAGACATTGAGATTTCACACACCAATGACTAGGCTGGTGTGGTGTCACTTTCTTCCATCACGTGCAGACATTGAGATTTCACACACCAATGACTAGGCCGGTGTGATGTCACTTTCTTCCATCACGAGCAGACATTGAGATTTCACACACCAATGACTAGGCCGGAGTGAAGTCACTTTCTTCCATCACGAGCAGACATTGAGATTTCACACACCAATGACTAGGCTGGTGTGGTGTCACTTTCTTCCATCACGTGCAGACATTGAGATTTCACACACCAATGACTAGGCCGGTATGGTGTCACTTTCTTCCATCATGAGCAGACATTGAAATTTCACACACCAATGACTAGGCTGGTGTGGTGTCACTTTCTGAGATCATGAGCAGACATTGAGACTTCACACACCAATGACTAGGCCGGTGTGGTGTCACTTTCTGACATCACGAGCAGACATTGAGATTTCACACACCAATGACTAGGCCGGTGTGGTGTCACTTTCTTCCATCACGAGCAGACATTGAGACTTCACACACCAATGACTAGGCCGGTGTGGTGTCACTTTCTGACATCACGAGCAGACATTGAGACTTCACACACCAATGACTAGGCCGGTGTGATATCACTTTCTGACATCATGAGCAGACATTGAGATTTCACACACCAGTGACTAGGCCGGTGTGGTGTCACTTTCTGACATCACGAGCAGACATTGAGATTTCACACCCCAATGACTAGGCCGGTGTGATGTCACTTTCTGACATCACGAGCAGACATTGAGATTTCACACACCAATGACTAGGCCGGTGTGATGTCACTTTCTTCCATCACGAGCAGACATTGATATTTCAGAAACCAATGACTAGGCCGGTGTGATGTCACTTTCTTCCATCATGAGCGGACATTGAGACTTCACACACCAATGACTAGGCCGGTGTGATGTCACTTTCTTCCATCATGAGCAGACATTGAGATTTCACACACCAATGACTAGGCCGGTGTGATGTCACTTTCTTCCATCATGAGCAGACATTGAGACTTCACACACCAATGACTAGGCCGGTGTGATGTCACTTTCTTCCATCATGAGCAGACATTGAGATTTCACACACCAATGACTAGGCCGGTGTGATGTCACTTTCTTCCATCACGAGCAGACATTGAGACTTCACACACCAATGACTAGGCCGGTGTGGTGTCACTTTCTGACATCACGAGCAGACATTGAGATTTCACACACCAATGACTAGGCCGGTGTGATGTCACTTTCTTCCATCATGAGCAGACATTGAGATTTCACACACCAATGACTAGGCCGGTGTGGTGTCACTTTCTGACATCACGAGCAGACATTGAGATTTCACACACCAATGACTAGGCCGGTGTGATGTCACTTTCTTCCATCACGAGCAGACATTGAGACTTCACACACCAATGACTAGGCCGGTGTGATGTCACTTTCTGACATCATGAGCATACATTGAGATTTCACACACCAATGACTAGGCCGGTGTGATGTCACTTTCTGACATCACGAGCAGCTGACGTGACTTCAGTTTGAGGTTTTGGCTCTCACTCAGTCAGTGATGTCACTTGCTGCCATCATGAGCAGTTATTATGATGTCACTGAGCCTGAGAAGTCACAGTGCTGGCTAGGCCTGATCCTGAACAGCCAGGTATGCCCGCTGTATGACCCACTGATTTGCCGTAGACCGTAATCGTAGTAGGACAATGAAGTGAAGTGAGATCCCTGCCCGTCAATCAGCAAAAAAGGGAGAAGATACAGATTAGATATTAGAAATGTGACAAAACACTCTGGGATCGCCTTTGCTGGGGTCAAAGGACACGTGGTTTGTGCATTGAATCTGAGGCGTACAGCAGGTTTCTGAGCAGGCTGACCTCAGGTCAGATTTCTTAACGTGAAAGCAACACAAAAAACAAAACATAAAAATAAACCCTAGCCTGTCCGGCACTAACTAAACAAATACGTTGCTATCTCAACAACTGGGGGGGCTTCTCCCACCCAGCTAACATCATACAGATCTTGAGCAGAGCTCTTCACTCACGTTTGTCTCACACAGGCAGGCAATCTGTGTGCCCCAGGCAGACACTGAAAACACCCAGCTGGTCATCTTTTATTCCTGCAATCATTAACCCATTAGCACCCTGAAGATACTGAGTGGCCTAATTCACATAGGACAAACACCTGGGCGAGATATACCTGCCTCCATCTACCACACCAGCATGAGTCTTACAGAAAAAAAACTTTTTGACAGTGAGGGTGATCAATGAGTGGAACAGGCTGCCACGAGAGGTGGTGAGTTCTCCATCAATGGAGGCTGAGCAGACATCTGTCTGAGATGGTTTAGTGAATCCTGCATTGAGCACGGGGTTGGACACGATGACCCTGGAGGTCCCTTCCAACTCTAACATTCTAGGATTCTATGATCTATGTAAACCATTCAGGCTTTTCTGTATGTAACACACAACTTCACTAAATGAGACGATAGGAGGAAATATCTTATGATAAAGCCCCTTAAGAATTATTCATGTACTATAATAAACTTCATACAAAGCTGCTGTTTGGGTGGACATCTCATCTACAGATGTCACAGCTCAGATCTGGGCGATAGGCGGCCGTACAAATTAACCCCGTGCAGTCTGATGTTTGTGGGCCACAATACTTTCCTTCCCGTCCCTTCAATAGCTTTTTATTTTCTGCTGGACATGTCAGGGTGAATCACAGCAGATTTTACACACAATTCCCCTGTCATTTAAAGTATTTCTCTCTCTTTCTCAAATGAACTGGATATTTTCAAAGAAATCCTTTCCTTAAAGGGAAAGTGCACTTTTGACCATTTGTGTGGCTGGGAGTCCCGGCCGCACTAAATAAAAAGGCCCAAATCTATGGAAGATTGAAATAATAATAATAAAAAAAAAATCCAACAACATATTACACAGGAGAGCGGCAGGAATAAAGCAAGAGCAAAAACTGGACACTTTGGACTTAGTGACTCTGCTGCCAGTAATGTGCAGGATAGGTAGAGATAGATAGATAGATAGATAGATAGATAGATAGATAGATAGATAGATAGATAGATAGATAGATAGATAGATAGATAATGGATAGATAGATAATAGCTACTGTACATAATAGATAGATTGATATTAGATTGATAGATATTAGATAGATAGGTAGGTAGATAGATGATAGATAGATAGATAGATAGATAGATAGATAGATAGATAGATAGATAGATGATAGAAGATAGATAATAGATAGATAATAGATAGATAATAGATAATAGATAGATAATAGATAGATGATAGATAGATGATAGATAGATAATCGATAGATGATAGAAGATAGATAATAGATAGATAGATAGATAATAGATAGATAGATAAGATAATAGATAGGTAATAGATAGATAGATGATGGATAGATAGATAGATAGATAGATAATAGATAGATGATAGATAGATAATAGATAGATGATAGATAGATAGAAGATAGAGATAGATAGATAGATAGATAGATAGATAGATAGATAGATAGAAGATAGAGATAGATAGATAGATAGATGATAGAGATAGATAGATAGATAATAGATAGATGATAGATAATAGATGATAGATAGATAATAGATAGATGATAGATGATAGATAGATAATAGATAGATAGATAGATAGATAGATAGATAGATAGATAGATAGATAGATAGATAGATGATAGATGATGGATAGATAGATACGGTAGATAGATGATAGATAGATAGATAATAGATAGATGATAGATAGATAATAGATGATAGATAGATAATAGATAGATGATAGAAGATAGATAATAGATAGATGATAGAGATAGATAGCTAAATAGATAGATAGAAGATAGAGATAGATAGATAGATAGATAGATAGATAGATAGATAGATAGATAGATAGATAGATAGATAGATGATAGAGATAGATAGATAGATAATAGATAGATGATAGATAGATAATAGATAGATGATAGAAGATAGATAATAGATAGATAGATAATAGATAGATAGATAATAGATAGATGATAGATAGATAATAGATAGATGATAGAAGATAGATAATAGATAGATAGATAATAGATAGATAGATAATAGATAGATGATAGATAGATAATAGATAGATGATAGAAGATAGATAATAGATAGATAGATAGATAATAGATAGATAGATAGATAGATAATAGATAGATAGATAGATAGATAGATAGATGATAGAAGATAGATAATAGATAGATAGATAATAGACTATATGTAAAAGTGAAGTTACTAAGCACATAAATTGGCCAATTCATGTGATTCCATTTGATAAGACCCTGACCTAACATGTATCAGACCGGCCTCTCCGGGGCTCAGAGCCTACAAATGTACAGGGAAGAAGGGTCCAGCACTAATTTGGCTGGTGGGAGAAGTTCAGCCACATATGGGGGCAGTCAACACCCCCAACAGTAAACTGCAAAAAAAAAAAAAACCTGTCCAGCACCACCAAACAGAATAAAAGCAAGTGTGAACAGGTACAAGCAGCTATGACTGCACAAAATACAAACAAAAGAATACAGCAGCCTCTGTAAGTGCTGGGATGTTTGCAGAAATTGAATATATGAAATGTAAAGTGCATTCCTGCTATATAGAAGACACTTATAATATGATGGCAGAGGTGGGGACTAGAGATGAGCGAACCTTTCAAGGTTCGGTTCAGATTTGGCGAACGGACCTCTGTACGCCAAACAGTTTGGCGAACGTGTCAGAACCCCATTAGATTCAATGGGAGGCAAAACAAAATAGACAGCACCTAAATGAGGTTAGTAAATGCTTCCCAAACAGTTAAAATTAGGGGCAGACACCAGGAAAAGTGGCATCATTGCCCTACAGGAGAAATTTGCAAATGGCACAGCAGCAGTCAGCCATGGGCCATGCATGAGGTATCAGGCTCTGGCCCAGCATTTACAGCTTGGAATTGAAGTTTTAATGAGGACCTGGTGGTTAAGGCAGCGGTGTAAGCTTTCTTAGCTGGGACACCTGATACCTGATGCAACACCAACATTTTTTTTTTATTATTTCAGCCACACTCAGATGTCACAAACATTAGTTTCATAGGCCATTATTGATAGAAAAATGTAAGGAAACTAACACAGGTAGTTGACTGAAAAAAGTGCAGGCCTGCCTATCTGTGAGCACTACTTACACAGGAGACCCAACTTGAAGTCTCCACATTTCAAAAAATTGTTTGTAACATCAGCAGCACCAGCAGGAACAGAAGACAACACAAAGATGGCATAGACTGCAATAATCTGAGATCAATACCTGACACTAAAAACACACCATCACCTGGTCTGCTCAGTCTGCGACTGGGGTTTACAAGTCATCGGAGATCCATGACTTGTTAATTTTAATGAAAGTTAGGCGGTCTACACTTTGAGGGGACATCTGGATGCGCTTATCCATCAGGACACCACCAGCAGCGCTGAAGACACGATCTGAGGGAACGCTGACTGATAGCATGACAAAACCTCCATGGCGTGACAGGCAAGCTCAGGCCACACTTCCATTTTTATGATAAAATGTAAAAGGGTCCAAACCTCCCCTGATGGAATTGATATTGAGCTGCAGATACTCCTGCACCATCACCACCAGTCGTTCACAATGTGAAAGACCTGTGGTCTGTTGTGCTGGTGCACGAGCTGGTCTAAAAAATGTGTTAAATGACTCACAGAAATAGCTTATGCCACTTATGCTGTTGCTGCTGCTAATGTTTTGGCGATGACACCTTAATGTTCCCGGGGTTGGACATCTACAACTGTGATGCACACTGTGTCCCTCACTGCTGTCTTGGGGAAAACTACTCTTAAGATTATCTACAAGCGTATTTCGGTACTCCAGCATGCTCGCATCCTTTTCCACGGGAAGGGGAGCATTGTAACGCGGATCTAACAGAGTGGCAACCCAGTAGTCAGCACTATTTCCAACCCTAAGAATACAGGCATCGTGTTGAAGATAGTGCAGCAAGAAGGTGCTCATGTGTCGCACGCTTCCATGGTGTGTTGGTGACACGGTAACACTCACGGTTACTTCCTCCATTCCCTCCGCCAACCACGGACAACAGAGAACATATCATTATCGTCTTCATCTCCTGACTGTTGTGCGTCCATCACCTCGTCCACCTCAATTTGTTCCTCGGCTACTGCATCTTCACTAACTGTCTGGTAACATAAACCCCCCTTGATCGCTATAAGCCACCCTCCCATTGCACCTTCCTATGCAACGATAGTCTGGAAATTTGAGATATTGTTATCCCTTCCGTATCCTCCTCTGCTTACAACTCTTCCTCTGGGACCATCACCTGCTCCCGCAGACTATTCAAAGTGTGCTCCAGCATTTAGATGATCGGAATAGTGATGCTGATGACGGGATCGTCAGTGCTAACCATCTTAGTACCCATTTCAAAACTGTGCAGAAGGGTGCAGAGGTCCTTCACCCATGCCCACTCCACAAGCATGATTTGCACCACGTCCGGACTGCATTGCCCAGGCTATACAAAAGGACATACTGCACCAGGGCTCATCGCTGCTGCCACAGCCGCTGCAACATGTGCAGAGTGAAATTCCACCATTTCGGATGATCGCTAAAGACCTCTGTAGCGATGCAAGTTGACAACCTGCATTGTGCGATCAGCGGAAGTGAGCACACAGCAACCGTGCTTTCTGCAGCAGTGCATCAGGCTGGGGTAGTGGCGGAGAAATTGCTGTACCACCAAGTTGAGGACTTGAGTCATGCAAGGCACATGTGTGAAGTTGCCAGCATAGGGCTGCCACCAGGTTTGCACCGTTATCGCACACAGCCTTCCCTGACTCCAGGTTTAGTGGAGACAGCCATTGCTCTAACTCGGCCTGAATACCTGTCCACAACTCTTGAGCTGTGTGACTGCAATTTCCAAGGCATATTAATGTAAACACTGCCTGACTGCAGTAAGCTATGGCTGCGCAGTACAGACATGCAGGAGATTCTATCTGTACTGTTGGAACACGTGTCTGATTAAGGGAGAGGTTGCGGGCACAGGTGGAGGACCTAGAGGAGATAGAGGAGGAGGGAGAAGCAGTGGAGGAACTGTTAAATACAGAGGGTTGTCCTGCAAGCCTTGGAGATTCAAAGACATGTGGAGCAGCCCCTTGACCGCCTGCCCCAACAGCTGCCAGAGTCAGCCAGTGCACACTCAGCGAGATGTAACGCCCCTGCCCATGTTTGCTCATAAAGGTGTCAGTGATGAAATGTACCCTGGCAGGCATATTTATTCAGGGAATGGATGTTGTCGGAGACATGCTGGTATAGTGCAGGCACAGCTTTCTTTGAGAAGTAATGGCAACTGGGCTACTGGTACTGGTGGACTGCGATGGCTATCAACTTTCCGAAATCGTCTGTATCCACCAGGCGGAAATGCAGCATTTCCTTGGCTATCAGATTGTTGATGGTGGAGTTCAAGCTCTTAGCTTTGCCATGTGTAGGAGAAAACATTCTTTTATGTGACCGCAACTGTGGAACTGAGAGCTGACTGCTGTGCTGAGAAAGAGCGGAGTATGGAGAACAGGACAAACTACTGGACTATGACTAAGGTGGAAGCGTAGATGTTATGGTGGATTGAGAAAGATGTGTTGTGCTAGGTGACACAAAAGCAGCAGTCACGTCTACTTCTGTAACAGCTGACCGCCTCTCACTCACCCCAACTGTGGTGGGTAAGCAACTGTAGTTTCTGCGGCCAGAGACCTGTGTGTCAACATTTGGAATGGTGACAGAGGAGGAAGAAGCAGCAGATGGGGTTGATGAGACAGCCGGAGGTTGGCGTGGTCCACTAGTTCGCATTTAAGTGCAGTGAGATTCCCACACTAAGGCATGTTGATCAGGCATGTTCATGCATAGAGTTGTAAATTATTGCAATTCTTGCCTCTACTGAGTTTTGTTTTGCAAATTTGACAGATAACGTGTGTTGGGTCATCCTTTCTCAAAAAACACCTAGGCTAGGCTAACTTTTCCGCCCCTGCGAACTGCACACTCACATCTTGGCCACAGGCAGAGTTGGGGCTGAGGATGCAGTGCTTGTCATGGTTGCTTCACTTTATGTATGTGTGGGAAGCCGCAACGTAACCTCCTCATCTTCCTCCTTCTCCACCTCCTCTGCTGAGCTACTCAGATGTGGAGCTCTTGGTTCACTTCAAGTGGGATCTACAACCTTTTTGTCATCCTCTCTGTTATCACACTCCTCACCCTGAGAGTCACCCTCCTCCTTCTTCATGCTCTCACACCACAGTACAGTCCTCGTGTGCTTCTGGTATCTGAGTCTCATCAGGATCACTTCCATCCTTGGTGGCTAACGTCTGGTGACGAGGTTCTGGTTTCTGCTCAGACCCTACTTCGTCTGGCCCCGGATGTAACTTGAAATTTTTTTTAAGCATCGGTGCAGATGCCTTCCTCCTTTGGATTCTGTGATTCTTCAAAGCAGACCTCTGATGCCCATGGAATACATTTATCATTCACATTAACACCTAGCTCACATACAAGTCGAACACCAAAGCTATTCCCTCTTCTACCATGACCTTGCTTTTTCCCACTCATGTTGTAAGTAGCCTTCACCTCTTGTACCCTGCTGTTTCACAACCTTAGGCCCACAGCTGTCAGTCACCTGCCACTAAATGAACAATCACTATTTGTTATCTTAGATAGTGTGCTTGAGCAACATTGTTATGCCCAGCAATTTTTAAGTGGAAATATAGCCTTCTGATTTGCCACTGAAACACAGTTTTAGCCCAAAGATTAGGAGTAGCTAATTGGGCCTTGTGGTTGCACCACTATATGAGGCCTAATGATTTTTATGCTGATATCTGGCCTTCTGAATTGTCACTGAACACACAGTTTTTGCTCTAAGAATAGGAGTAGCTATTTGGGCCTCGTGGTTGCACCACTATATTAGGCATAATGATCTTTACTTGGAAATCTGGCCTTCTGATTTGTCACTGAAACACAGTTTTAGCACAAACGATTTGGAGTAGCTAATGGGGCTTCCGGAGACTGCCACACAATTTTTGCACAATCTACTTCAATGCTGGAAGATTGATTTCACACAGGACAAGTTCACTATCAGCACCAGCACTAGCCCAGGAGCGACCTCTCTGCACTGTGACACTGAGCAAATGGTGCCAGCAAAGCAAGATGTTTGCTTTTTGTATGGCCAGGGACATGTGACTTTGCCATCCAATCACAGAAGATCTTGTGTTATGATGTTGTGGATGGTTTCTGTGCCCTGATTGGTTGCCGGAAACAACACACATAAAGTTAAGGGAAGAGAAAACAAAGTGTGCACCACTGTTGTGACCTCTCCACATGCTCCTCTGACCTAGACACACCACCTCCCCTCATCAAACTCGTCCCACCATCCCGCCCACTCTTCGTACAGCAGCACTATAATAGCCAAAGTCCTAACAAAAGCATTAGTGGAAACGCGATGATTTACCGAACTGTGAGCGACTTTTTTGCTGACTTAATTGAGTAATTAATTAATTAATTTATGTATGAAATATATTCACACAATTCCTGCATGAGTCCCGCAAATGTTATTCATCTTAGCTGCATAGATAATGGCATTTAGTTATTGTCTTCTTATGCTATGAGGTGAACTAACTTCTCAAAGTGGTTTATGATCCATGTAGGCCTGGACATTTGTTTATTTGTTCACTACATTTATTGTGTCCTCCTGTCTCAACTTAGTCTGATTGATTGCTAACGAGAGGAAAAACAAAAAACTAAGATCTAAGAACTAGCCTCCTATATATTCAGACATAGTCTTGGGAGGCATTTATGCGGAGGTGGGAGGAATTTATGTACATTTCATCAAAGTACTGGCAGTTACAACATGGCAGTTAGACAGGGCAGGAGACAGGTACGACAATTAAATAAACCTAATCCTTGTACATTTGGAACACAACAAATATTCACCATATGCATTTGTCTAATCTATATCCTGGCTGCTGCATTCACTCACATTCACTGCCCTTGCATTAACTCTTTATACTCCATTCATATCGGCCCCTCTGTCCTTTCCTCTCCTATGTATAGCACTCATGCTCTTTTCACATTGCTTAACAGCACAGATCCATTCAGTCCCATCATCCAACACAAGAGACGCTCTCACAAATCACTTAACCATCTGCTCACTCTTTCTATCCTCCTTCTCCTAGTCGCAGGAGACATCTCTCCCAACCCCAGCCCCCCATGTTATAGCACGTCTAACCTCCCAACTACTACACTCACAAACCCCTCTAACCTTATTAATATCACATGCATGCCTTCTGCCCCCTTCAATTGTGCCCTTTGGAATTCTCGCTCAGTGTGTAATAAACTCTCCTTCATCCATGACACCACCGCTGCTGCTGCTCTCATTTGGTGGACTACACTTTTCACATACCCCAAGATCGGACAACAGAGCAGGTGGAGGTGTTGGTCTGCTCCTATAACCCAAATGTACCTTTCAGGTTATCCCACAAGTACCCTCACTTGTCTTCCCTTCTTTTAAGGTCCATGCTGGCAGTCTCTACATTCCCTTCTCCATGCGAGTGGCGGTGGTGTATCGTCCTCCCATCAGTTCCTGGATCACTTTGCCACCTAGCTTCCACACTTTCTCTCCTGTGACATCCCCACCTTCATCATGGGTGATTAAAACATCCCCATTGCTTTTCCCCTCCCCCATCTGCTTCTCACCTTCTATCACTAACATCCCCTCTCCCGCTCTCTGACCACAACCTTCTTTCATTCTCTATCAAGAACTGCCATCGCGCTCAGGTCACCCCCACTTTCCACACTTATAGAAACATACAGGTCATTAACACCCAGAAACTTATGAAGAAATTGCAGTCCTCATTGGCCCCTATCTCCTCCTTCTCATGTCCTGATTCTGCACTGAAGCATTACAATGAAACCCTGCAAAGTGCCCTGGATGCATCTCCTATACATAGAACAACTCGGCACAGACGACGACAACCGTGGCACACGCTGCAAACACGTTTCCTGCAGCGGTGCTCCAGGTGCGCCGAATGTCTGTAGAGAAAATCTAATTTACCCAAAGATTTCATCCATTATAAGTTTATACTTAAAACATACAACTCCGCCCTTCACCTCTCTAAACAAACCTATTTCAACAGACTCATCACCTCACTGTCCAATAACTCTAAACATCTCTTTGACTCTTTTCATTCCCTACTCAACCCAAGAGTGCAGGCCCCAACCACGGATCTCCATGCTGATGATCTGGCCAATTATTTCAAATAAAACATTGACCATATCCGACAGGAAATTATCTCCCAATCTCCTCATATCATGCACTGCCCTCCCTCCCCGACTGCATCTAGCTCACTCTCTGACATTGAACCAGTCACAGAAGAAGAAGTAATCAGGTTCCTTGCATCTTCTCGCCTGACCACTTGCACCAGTGACCCCATTCCGCTACATCTCCTCCAGTCTCTTTCCTCTGCCGTCACCTCTCACCTAACAAAAATATTCATCCTTTCTCTCTCTTCCGGTATCTTTCCCTCCTCATTTAAGCATGCCATCATACATCCATTACTTAAAAAACCATGCCTCAACCAAAACTGTGCCGCTAACTATAGACTTGTCTCTAATCTTCCCTTCATCTCTAAACTCCTCGAACGCCTGGTCCACTCCCGTCTTACCCGCTATCACTCAGATAACTCTCTTCTCGACCCTCTTCAATCTGGCTTCCGCTCTTTACGCTCTACTGAAACTGCCCTCACTAAAGTCTCCAATGACCTACCAACAGCTAAATCTAATGGTCACTACTCCATGCTAATTCTCTTGGATCTCTCTGCAGCATTCGACACTGTGGATCATCAGCTCCTCCTCACTATGCTCCGCTCCATCAGCCTCAAGGACACCGTTCTCTCCTGGTTCTCCTCCTATCTCTCTGACCGCTCTTTCACTGTATCTTTTGCTGGTTCCTCCTCCTCTCATCTTCCCCTTACTGTCAAGGATCAGTCCTAGGCCCCCTCCTATTCTCTTTGTATACTGCCAGTATTGGACAAACAATCAGTAGATTTGGGTTCCAGTACCATCTCTATGCTGATGACACCCAATTATGCACCTCTGCTCCTGATATCACACCTGCCTTTTTAGAAAACACCAGTAATTGTCTTACCGATGTTTCTAACATCATGTCCTCCCTCTATCTGAAACTGAACCTGTCAAAAACTGAACTCCTCGTGTTTTCTCCCTCTACTAACCAACCTTTGCCTGACGTTGCCATCTCCGTGTGTGGTTCCACCATAACTCCCAAGCAACATGCCCACTGCCTTGGGGTCATACTTGATTCTGAGCTTCCATTCACCCCCCACATTCGATCACTGGCTCGCTCTTGTTATCTCTATCTCGAAAACATTTCTAGAATTCAACCTTTTCTTACTTTTGACTCTGCAAAAACTCTTACTGTTTTGCTTATTCATTCTCATTTGGACTATTGTAACTGTCTACTAATCGGCCTCCCTCTTACCAAACTCTCCCCACTCCCATCTGTCCTGAATGCTGCAGTCAGGATCATATTCCTCACCAACCGTTATTCCGATGCCTCTACCTTGTGCCAGTCATTACACTGGCTACCCATCTACTCCAGAATCCAGTACAAACTTATTACCGTCATCCACAAAGTGCTCCATGGCTCATCACCACCCTAGATCTCCGCCCTTGTCTCAGCCCATCACCCTACCCATGCTCTCCATTCTGCTAGTGACCTGAGGTTAGCATCCTCAATAATCAGAACCTCACACTCCCGTCTCCAAGACTTTACACGTGCTGCACCAATTCTTTGGAATGCACTACCCAGGTTAAAACGATTAATCCCCACAGTTTTAAGTGTGTCCTAAAAACGCATTAGTGCAGACTCGCCTACTGCCTCAATGCATTAACCTAACTATTCCTGTGTGGCCCATTCAAAAAACTTAAACCATAATCAGGCTCCTCGCATCATGTTCTCATACACTTTATGCAGTTAATAGCCCTCTGTGTCTGTACTGTTTACATATTTAGGCTGATAACTGGTTCATGCAGCTTTACATGAACACCCGATCCTTACACTATGGCCGGTCCGAACAACGAAAGCAATTGTTACCATCCACCTCCCGTGTCTCCACTTTTCCTCATAGTTTGTAAGCTTGCGAGCAGGGCCCTCATTCCTCCTGGTATCTATTTTGATCTGTGATTATTGTTATGCTGCAGTGTTTATTGTCTGTACAAGTCCCCTCTATAATGTAAAGTGCTGCGGAATATGTTGGTGCTATATAAATAAAAATTGTTATTATTTTTATTATTTATTATTATTTCTACATATCTATATATGTATTGAAAAATATCTTGTTAGAAAACTATCTTTAAATTATATAGATAATTAATGTTAATGTTAAAATCGCATTGTACTCGCATGACACTTGCAAGACACACGTCCAACTTTTCAGAAACAAAATCTGACCGATTTTACTAACGCTTATTGGTAAAAGGCTAAGCCCTTACATTGCAATACTGATAAAATAGATGAATTACATCAATAACATAAATATCAGCAAATTCCATTTGTAGAGATTCTTTTATCTGTGACCCCTGTTGCAGCTAGGGGGCGCTGTATGTTCTCAGAATACGCACAGAGGCATATTGAGACCATGGGAGTGCATGGCAGTCACTTGAGTAATGGTGGTAGTTAGACAGTGACCGGCATCATTGTGAATGGCCGGTATGAGTCACAGAGGAGATCCTTTGCGCTGTAAGCCAGTAAAGTTGCTCTGGGACATGTAGTCCCATAAGTAATTGTTTAGTTTAAAGGGAAGCTTGCAGGGTTAGTCGGAGAGCTGGGCGGGTCTGACTAACCACACACACCTCCCACCTATGGGGGTGGTTACAGCTACATAATGTGACCAGGGTTTGGGTCACATGGCTCTGTGTTCAGAGTGTATGGACCTGAATGGTCAGAGGGTAAGGTCCCGGATGGCCTGTGTGTTGGAAGATCCTGGGAGTAGGATCAGATTCCTGGAAAAGCACATGGTGAGGCCATGGACCTGAAGGCCTGTGTGTTGGAAGGTCCAAGGAATGGACTTCCTGAATAGCACATGGAGAGGCTGTATGTGCAGAGTCTGGGATGGCACTGCGTTGGGGAAGCTACCATTCCTTTTGCAGGTCTGGACTGTCGGGAGTGGCCTGGTCACAAGGACGGTGATCCCAGTAAGGCCGCTTTCCCTAGGAGAAAGAACTGACAGGTGTCAGTGTGTGGAGCAGGAGCTCCTGTAAGGTAACTCCAGATAAAGGGGGTTAGGGGCAGATGAGTATCTGCCGGTGGAACAGACTGTTAGTACCTATCATGTTCCACGGACGTTTATAAACTGTGCGGTCACCCATGGTAACTGGACGGAGCGAGGTCCGGCGTGTGTAGTGTCTGCGACCTAATGTCGTGCTATGAAGTATCTGAGTCAAAGCTGTATAATTTTGTAGTGTTATGGACTTTGTGAGGTCTGTGATGTGTAACATGGCCTACAGCGGTTTATGAGTCCTGAATAAACTGGATAGACTGTTTTGTAAGAGAAAACCGTTCCTGTGTGCTTTAACCCTGTGCCAAGTGAGTGTCCCGCAACACATGCAGTAAGCGCTACCTTAATATATATATATATTGGACACACCTTCTCATTGAAAGATTTTTCTGTATTTTCATGACTATGAAAATTGTACATTCACACTGAAGGCAAACAAAAAAGTGTGAAACAACTGAAACTATGTCTTATAATCTATGCTTTGATGACTGCTTTGCACACTCTTGGCATTCTCTTGATGAGCTTCAAGAGGTAGTCACCGGGAATGGTTTTCACTTCACAGGTGTGCCCTGTCAGGTTTAATAAGTGCGATTTCTTGCCTTATAAATGGGGTTGGGACCATCAGTTGTGTTGAGCAGAAGTCTGGTGGATACACAGCTGATAGTCCTACTGAATAGACTGAATTTGCAAGAAAAAAGCAGCTAAGTAAAGAAAAACGAGTGGCCATCATTACTTTAAGAAATAAAGGTCAGTCAGTCAGAAAAAATTGGGAAAACTTTGAAAGTGTCCCCAAGTGCAGTGGCAAAAACCATCAAGCGCTACAAAGAAACTGGCTCACATGAGGACAATTTTTTTTTAAATGAGAAGGTGTGTCCAAACGTTTAGTCTGTACTGAATATATATATACAGTTTTGTGAAAAAGTGTTTGCCCCCTTCCTGGTAGCCTATTGTTTGCATGTTTGTCACACTTAAATTTTTCAGATCACCAAACAAATTTAAATATTAGACAAAGATAACACAAGTAATCACAAAGTGCAGTTTTTAAATGAAGGTCTTTATTATTAAAAGAAAAGAAATCCAAACCTACAGGGCCCTGTTTGGACACTTAATTGCCCCCCTCCCTCCTGAAAACATAAAGTAACTGTGTTTTATTGGACCGTTGGGAAGCTGATTCCAAATTCCATAGCCAAACGCAGGCCTGATTATTGTCACATCTGTTCTCAATCAAGAAATCATTTAAATAGGACCTGCCTGACAAAGTGAATTAGGACCAGAAGGTCCTCAAAAGCTAGACATTATGCCGCAATCCAAAGAAATTCTGAAACAAATGAGAAGCAAAGTAGTTGAGATCTATCAGTCTGGAAAACGTGATAAGCCATTTTTCATTACTCCAGCGAACCACAGTGAGAGCCATTATCCACAAATGGCAAAAAAAGAAACAGTTTTGAACCTTTCTAAGAATAGCCAGCTGACCAAAATTACCTCAAGAGCGCAGTGCCAACTCATCTAAGAGGTCACAAAAGACCTCACAACAACATCCAAAGAAATGCAGGCCTTACTTGTCTCAGTTAAGATCAGTGTTCATGATTTCACCGAGAAAGAAACTGGGCAAAAATTTCAAGTTCCAAGACAAAAAGCACTTCTGAGCAAAAAGAACATAAAAGATCATCTCAGTTTTGCCAAAAAACAATGTGATTGTCCACAAGACTTTTGGGAGAATACTCTGTGGACTGACATGACAAAAGTTGATCTTTTTGGAAGGTGTATGTCCCATTACATCTGGCGTAGAAGTAACACAGCATTTCAGAAAAGGAACATCATACCAACAGTAAAATATGGTGGTGGTAGTGTGATGGTATGTGTCTGTTTGGCTGCTTCAGTTCTTGGAAGACTTGCCATGGTAAATAGAACCTTGAATTCTTCTGTCTACCAAAAAATTCCTGAAGGAGAAGGTGCGGTCATCTGTTAGTGACCTCGACCTGAAGCGCACTTGGGTTATGCAGCAGGACAATGATCCAAAACACACCAGCAAGTCCACTTCTGAATGGCTTAAGAAAAGCAAAATTAAGACTTTGAAGTGGTCTAAGTCAAAGTCTGACCTTAATCCAATTGAGATGCTGTGGCATGACCTTAAAAAGGCGGCTCATGCACGGAGACTCTCCAATGTGGCTCAATTATAACAATTCTGCAAAGATGAGTGGGCCAAAATTCCTCCAGAGCAGTATAAAATACTCATTGCTGGTTATCACAAACGCTTGATTGCAGTTGTTGCTGCTAAGGGTGGCACAACCAGTTATTAGGTTTAGGGGCAATCACTTTTTTCACACAGGGCCCTGTAGGTTTGGATTTCTTTTTCCCTTAATAATAAAGACCTTCATTTATAAACTGCATTTTGTGGTCACTTTGTCTAATATTTAAATTTGTTTGGTGATCTGAATCATTAAGAGTGACAAACATGCAAAAGAATAGGAAGGGGGATACCACTTTTTCACACAACTGTAGATAGACAGATAGATAATAGATATGAAATATATATATATGTGGTGATTAGATGTCACCCATGTCATACTCGCACTGCATCAGTCAGACCCCAGAATATTGTTGCTACTTTCATAATAGGACAACGTATAAAATTACAGATACAAATGCATCTGACATATTTTTGTGCTGCTTGGGCCTGTAAGTCACTCAGGTATTTCCCGCCCGGGGCAGTGACTTTCAGGAGGACTGACAGCGGCGGTGGTGAGCTGCCAGGTAGAGTGTTCTAGAAATGAGGTGACAGCTCGCCCTAATCTGCTGTGCGGGGATGGAGATGACTCTGCTGGAAGCTAATCTGACCTCAAGGAGAAGAGCAGGAGGCAGAATTGTCTGTGTCAGAGGCAGTTTACGATCCTGATCTGCAACCGCAGCAGAATAGTACATTATCTATTTATTATCTATTTATATATTATCTATCTATTATCTATCTATTATCGATCATCTATCTATTATCTATCCATCTCTGTTACTGGAAAAAAATGATGCAGGTGGATTTTTTCTGCTCCTGTCACTTATAAAGATAATCTCAATTAGCTGAAGGCCATTTTGCATTTTTCTTTCCACAAATTTGAGGCTTCCATACAGATGGATCAAAAAGCTTGAAGGTGACAGTAGTAAAGCATTAGTGTTGCCCATAGCAACCATGGCTGTCACTAGTTGCTAAGGGCAACGCCGCTGTTTGGTCTGCTCTGTAGGATATGTACCGGTAAGTCTCTTTGGATTTTACAATCGCGTCTCAGAATTTCCTTCTCCATCATTTACGATCTCTCGTCTTTCCATCTTTCCGCGTTGTCACATTTTTCATCGTGTCTTTGCTTCATGACAGTGAAGAATTTACATCTACAGAGGGTTCCCTTGTGTTTGTTTCTCACGGGTGATCCCTCGCAGAGCCGTGACGCCCACCAGCACCACCATCATCTATCAATCCCGGGCAGCCAGCCAACTGTTATACAAGGCCCACAGGGAAGGAGCGGACGGGCCGGGGGGAAGGGACGCTCATGTAGAATAGATTAGTCAGATGAGAGACAGAGCCGAGCCGGAAGGGGCAATGTGGTCTGCGGTTATGAGGTCGGGTCAGGCATGGGGCATCGGGCAATTCTGGGGTATGATTCAAAAATCGTCCATAGGCAGGATACTGCATCATCTGCCCCGATACTCAACACTACTGGATGTGACGGTAAAACAATCATCATCATACATACAACCCCTAACATCATCATAATATAATTAGTTTTACTCTATACAGTGCCATGTAAAAGTTTGGACACCCCTGGTCAAAATTACTATTATTGTGAACAGTTACACAAGCTGAAAATGGAATGATCTCTAAATGGCCTAAAGTTAAAGATGACACATTTCCTTTGTATTTTAGGCCAATAAATCTACAGGGTGGGTCATTTATATGGATACACCTAAATAAAATGGGAATGGTTAGTGATATCAACTTCCTGTTCGTAGCACATTAGTATATGGGAAAGGGGAAAACTTTTCAAGCTGGGTGATGACCATGGTGGCCATTTTGAAGTCAGCCATTTTGGATCCAACTTTATTTTTTTCAATGGGAAGAGGGTCATGTGACACATTAAACCATTGTTATTCTTGTGAACTTCTCAACAAGTTTGATGTGTCACATGACCCTCTTCCCATTGAAAAAATAAAGTTGGATACAAAATGGCCACCATGGTCACCACCTATCTTGAAAAGTTTTCTCCCTCCCATATACTAATGTCCCACAAACAGCAAGTTAATATATCACAAAGCATTCATATTTTATTTAGGTGTATACATATAAATGGCCCACCCTGTATATATATATATATATATATATATATATATATATATACACTGTATATATGTATATATATATATTATATATCTATAATATAACGCTGGGAGCGTCACTCTGTCCGAAGCCTTTATAGACTGCGCAAGCGCCGGCACAGTCTGGCCCCCACAGAGTGACGCTCCCAGGAGATCGCGGTATGCGTAAACACTGAATGCACACCGCGATCTCCACCGGATAGCAGGGACGGCCAGGAGGGTGAGTATATTCACCTGTCCCCCGTTCCAGCGCTGCGTGCGGCTCCATCTACCGGGTCCTCTGCTGTGACGTTCACAGTTCAGAGGGCACGATGACGCGCTTAATGCGCGCCGGCGCCGCCCTCTGACTGAACAGTCACAGCCAGAGGAGCCGGAAGATGGCGGCGCGCAGCTGTGGAACGGGACAGACAGGTGAGTATAGCAAGTGCTTGGCCTGAGATAGCGGTGATACCGGCACCTGACCCCCACAGCGCGCCGGTGTCCCCGCCTGCTCAGGCCCCCCAACCCTCGGTGCCCAGCGACCACAGGTGAGTATGGTATTTTTTTATATATATATGGCAGCAGCATATGGGGCATTCACTATGGAGCATCTTATGGGGCGCATTGTTGTGAATTCTGTTGTCAGGCTCCCTCCTGTGGTCATGAATGGTACTTCGGCTGGTTCTATCCATGGACTTCCTCTGGTGGGTGTTTCTGAGTTTCCTTCCACAGGTGACGAGGTTAATTCGTTAGCTGGCTGCTCTATTTAGCTCCACTTAGATCTTTGCTCCATGCCACCTGTCAATGTTCCAGTATTGGTCTAGTTCACGCCTGGATCGTTATTGTGACCTGACTTCCCAGCAGAAGCTAAGTTCCTGCTTGTTTTTCTTTGGTTTGCTATTTTTCTGTCCAGCTTGCTATTTTTATTGTTGTCTTGCTTGCTGGAAGCTCTGGGACGCAGAGGGAGCGCCTCCGCACCGTGAGTCGATGCGGAGGGTCTTTTTGCGCCCTCTGCGCTGTCTTTTTGTAGGTTTTTGTGCTGACCGCAAAGCAACCTTTCCTATCCTCAGTCTGTTCAGTAAGTCGGGCCTCGCTTTGCTAAATCTATTTCATCTCTGTGCTCTGTGTTTGTATTTTCATCTTTACTCACAGTCATTATATGTGGGGGGCTGCCTATTCCTTTGGGGAATTTCTCTGAGGCAAGGTAGGCTTTATTTTTCTATCTTCAGGGCTAGCTAGTTCCTTAGGCTGTGCCGAGTTGCATAGGGAGCGTTAGGAGCAATCCACGGCTATTTCTAGTGTGTGTGATAGGATTAGGGATTGCGGTCAGCAGAGTTCCCACGTCCCAGAGCTCGTCCTTTATTATCAGTAACTATCAGGTCGTTCAGTGTGCTCTTACCACCAGGTCCATTATTGTCCTGACCACCAGGTCATAACAGTACAGGTGGCCCAAAGTACTAATGCATCTCAATAGAGGGATAAGAGAAGTTCTTAGACCATTATTTTTTTTCTTTGCAGTGTGTTTTGTCTCTCTTTTCCCCTTTACCTCTGGGTGGTTCAGGACACAGGTGTAAACATGGACATTCAAGGTCTGTCCTCTTGGATGGATAATCTCACTACAAGGGTACAAAACATTCAAGATTTTGTGGTTCAGAATCCGATCTCAGAGCCTAGGATTCCAATTCCTGATTTGTTTTTTGGTGATAGATCTAAGTTCTTGAATTTCAAAAATAATTGTAAATTTTTTCTTGCCTTGAAACCTCGCTCCTCAGGTGACCCTGTTCAACAAGTAAAGATCATTATTTCTTTGTTACGTGGTGACCCTCAAGACTGGGCATTTTCCCTTGCGCCAGGAGATCCGGCATTGCGTGATGTTGATGCGTTTATCCTGGTGTTTGAATTGCTTTATGACGAACCTAATTCAGTGGATCAGGCAGAGAAAATCTTGCTTGCTCTGTGTCAGGGTCAGGATGAAGCGGAGATATATTGTCAGAAGTTTAGAAAGTGGTCTGTGCTCACTCAGTGGAATGAATGTGCCCTGGCAGCAATCTTCAGAAAGGGTCTCTCTGAAGCCCTTAAGGATGTCATGGTGGGATTTCCCATGCCTGCTGGTCTGAATGAGTCTATGTCTTTGGCCATTCAGATCGATCGACGCTTGCGTGAGTGTAAAGCTGTGCACCATTTGGCAGTACTATCTGAGCATGGGCCTGCACCTATGCAATGTGATAGGACTTCCAGGTGCGATGATCAACGATGTGACCGATAGGATACCAAAGCTCTTCAGCTCCAAGGACGTCCACCCATTTCTTCTGATACATGTTGGCACCAATGACACGGCAAGGAAGGACCTACCGACAATCTGCAAGGACTTTGAAGAGTTGGGGAAGAAAGTAAAGGAACTGGATGCACAGGTAGTTTTTTCTTCTATCCTTCCAGTAGATGGGCATGGCACCAGGAGATGGAACAGGATCATTGATGCAAACAACTGGCTAAGACGATGGTGCAGACAACAAGGATTCGGATTCCTGGACCACGGTGTGAATTACTGGTATGATGGACTCCTCGCCAGAGACGGACTACACCTCAACAAACCTGGGAAACACACATTCGCCAGAAGACTCGCTACACTCATCAGGAGGGCGTTAAACTAGAAGAAGAGGGGACGGGAAGAAAAACATTAGACTCGACCAAAGAAGACCCAGGAAAACATACTCAGAAGGGAGGTAAGAACATTTCTAAAACAATCCACAGCGAGGAGATTGGAACAAAACAAAATCCTCTAAACTGCATGCTCGCAAACGCCAGAAGCCTGACAAACGAGATGGAAGAACTAGAAGCAGAAATATGTACAGGTAACTTTGACATAGTGGGAATAACCGAGACATGGTTAGATGAAAGCTATGACTGGGCAGTTAACTTACAGGGTTACAGTCTGTTTAGAAAGGATCGTAAAAATCGGAGAGGAGGAGGGGTTTGTCTCTATGTAAAGTCTTGTCTAAAGTCCACTTTAAGGGAGGATATTAGCGAAGGAAATGAGGATGTCGAGTCCATATGGGTCGAAATTCATGGAGGGAAAAATGGTAACAAAATTCTCATTGGGGTCTGTTACAAACCCCCAAATATAGCAGAAACCATGGAAAGTCTACTTCTAAAGCAGATAGATGAAGCTGCAACCCATAATGAGGTCCTGGTTATGGGGGACTTTAACTACCCGGATATTAACTGGGAAACAGAAACCTGTGAAACCTATAAAGGCAACAGGTTTCTGCTAATAACCAAGAAAAATTATCTTTCACAATTGGTGCAGAATCCAACCAGAGGAGCAGCACTTTTAGACTTAATACTATCTAATAGACCTGACAGAATAACAAATCTGCAGGTGGTTGGGCATTTAGGAAATAGCGACCACAATATTGTGCAGTTTCACCTGTGTTTCACTAGGGGGACTTGTCAGGGAGTCACAAAAACACTGAACTTTAGGAAGGCAAAGTTTGACCAGCTTAGAGATGCCCTTAATCTGGTAGACTGGGACAATATCCTCAGAAATAAGAATACAGATAATAAATGGGAAATGTTTAAGAACATCCTAAATAGGCAGTGTAAGCGGTTTATACCTTGTGGGAATAAAAGGACTAGAAATAGGAAAAACCCAATGTGGCTAAACAAAGAAGTAAGACAGGCAATTAACAGTAAAAAGAAAGCATTTGCACTACTAAAGCAGGATGGCACCATTGAAGCTCTAAAAAACTATAGGGAGAAAAATACTTTATCTAAAAAACTAATTAAAGCTGCCAAAAAGGAAACAGAGAAGCACATTGCTAAGGAGAGTAAAACTAATCCCAAACTGTTCTTCAACTATATCAATAGTAAAAGAATAAAAACTGAAAATGTAGGCCCCTTAAAAAATAGTGAGGAAAGAATGGTTGTAGATGACGAGGAAAAAGCTAACATATTAAACACCTTCTTCTCCACGGTATTCACGGTGGAAAATGAAATGCTAGGTGAAATCCCAAGAAACAATGAAAACCCTATATTAAGGGTCACCAATCTAACCCAAGAAGAGGTGCGAAACCGGCTAAATAAGATTAAAATAGATAAATCTCCAGGTCCGGATGGCATACACCCACGAGTACTAAGAGAACTAAGTAATGTAATAGATAAACCATTATTTCTTATTTTTAGGGACTCTATAGCGACAGGGTCTGTTCCGCAGGACTGGCGCATAGCAAATGTGGTGCCAATATTCAAAAAGGGCTCTAAAAGTGAACCTGGAAATTATAGGCCAGTAAGTCTAACCTCTATTGTTGGTAAAATATTTGAAGGGTTTCTGAGGGATGTTATTCTGGATTATCTCAATGAGAATAACTGTTTAACTCCATATCAACATGGGTTTATGAGAAATCGCTCCTGCCAAACCAATCTAATCAGTTTTTATGAAGAGGTAAGCTATAGGCTGGACCACGGTGAGTCATTGGACGTGGTATATCTCGATTTTTCCAAAGCGTTTGATACCGTGCCGCACAAGAGGTTGGTACACAAAATGAGAATGCTTGGTCTGGGGGAAAATGTGTGTAAATGGGTTAGTAACTGTCTTAGTGATAGAAAGCAGAGGGTGGTTATAAATGGTATAGTCTCTAACTGGGTCGCTGTGACCAGTGGGGTACCGCAGGGGTCAGTATTGGGACCTGTTCTCTTCAACATATTCATTAATGATCTGGTAGAAGGTTTACACAGTAAAATATCGATATTTGCAGATGATACAAAACTATGTAAAGCAGTTAATACAAGAGAAGATAGTATTCTGATACAGATGGATCTGGATAAGTTGGAAACTTGGGCTGAAAGGTGGCAGATGAGGTTTAACAATGATAAATGTAAGGTTATACACATGGGAAGAAGGAATCAATATCACCATTACACACTGAATGGGAAACCACTGGGTAAATCTGACACGGAGAAGGACTTGGGGATCCTAGTTAATGATAAACTTACCTGGAGCAGCCAGTGCCAGGCAGCAGCTGCCAAGGCAAACAGGATCATGGGGTGCATTAAAAGAGGTCTGGATACACATGATGAGAGCATTATACTGCCTCTGTACAAATCCCTAGTTAGACCGCACATGGAGTACTGTGTCCAGTTTTGGGCACCGGTGCTCAGGAAGGATACAATGGAACTAGAGAGAGTACAAAGGAGGGCAACAAAATTAATAAAGGGGATGGGAGAACTACAATACCCAGATAGATTAGTGAAATTAGGATTATTTAGTCTAGAAAAAATACGACTGAGGGCCGATCTAATAACCATGTATAAGTATATAAGGGGACAATACAAATATCTCGCTGAGGATCTGTTTATACCAAGGAAGGTGACGGGCACAAGGGGGCATTCTTTGCGTCTGGAGGAGAGAAGGTTTTTCCACTAACATAGAAGAGGATTCTTTACTGTTAGGGCAGTGAGAATCTGGAATTGCTTGCCTGAGGAGGTGGTGATGGCGAACTCAGTCGAGGGGTTCAAGAGAGGCCTGGATGTCTTCCTGGAGCAGAACAATATTGTATCATACAATTATTAGGTTCTGTAGAAGGACGTAGATCTGGGGATTTATTATGATGGAATATAGGCTGAACTGGATGGACAAATGTCTTTTTTCGGCCTTACTAACTATGTTACTATGTTACTATGTTACTATGTTACTATGACTTTGACCAGAGCTGAACGGCGAGAACACAGACGTCGGAATGGGCTATGTTTTTACTGTGGTGATTCCACTCATGCTATCTCCGATTGTCCTAAGCGCACTAAGCGGTTCGCTAGGTCTGCCACCATTGGTACGGTACAGTCTAAATTTCTATTGTCCGTTACTCTGATTTGCTCTTTGTCATCCTATACTGTTATGACCTGGTGGTCAGGACAATAATGGACCTGGTGGTAAGAGCACACGGAATGACCTGATAGTTACTGATAATAAAGGACGAGCTCTGGGACGTGGGAACTCTGCTGACCGCAATCCCTAATCCTATCACACACACTAGAAATAGCCGTGGATTGCTCCTAACGCTCCCTATGCAACTCGGCACAGCCCAAGGAACTAGCTAGCCCTGAAGATAGAAAAATAAAGCCTACTTTGCCTCAGAGAAATTCCCCAAAGGAATAGGCAGCCCCCCACATATAATGACTGTGAGTAAAGATGAAAATACAAACACAGAGATGAAATAGATTTAGCAAAGCGAGGCCCAACTTACTGAACAGACTGAGGATAGGAAAGGTTGCTTTGCGGTCAGCACAAAAACCTACAAAAAGACAGCGCAGAGGGCGCAAAAAGACCCTCCGCACCGACTCACGGTGCGGAGGCGCTCCCTCTGCGTCCCAGAGCTTCCAGCAAGCAAGACAACAATAAAAATAGCAAGCTGACAGAAAAACAACAAACCAAAGAAAAACAAGCCGGAACTTAGCTTCTGCTGGGAAGTCAGGTCACAAGAACGATCCAGGAGTGAACTAGACCAATACTGGAACATTGACAGGTGGCATGGAGCAAAGATCTAAGTGGAGTTAAATAGAGCAGCCAGCTAACGAATTAACCTCGTCACCTGTGGAAGGAAACTCAGAAACACCCACCAGAGGAAGTCCATGGATAGAACCAGCCGAAGTACCATTCATGACCACAGGAGGGAGCCCGACAACAGAATTCACAACAGGGCATATAACACTATGGAGCATCTTATAGGGGGGCATATAATACAATGGAGCATCTTATGGGGGGCATATAATACAATGGAGCATCTTATGGTGGGCATATAATACAATGGAGCATCTTATGGGGCCATCAACCATAATGGAGCAGTATACGGGGCATATATATATATCTTATGGGGGCCATAAACCTTTATGGAGTAGTGTACGGGGGCATACACACTGGAGCATCTTATGGGGGCCATAAACCTTTATGGAGCAGTGTACGGGGGCATACACACTGGAGCGTCTTATGGGGGCCATAAACCTTTATGGAGCAGTGTACGGAGGCATACACTATGGAGCATCTTATGGGGGCCATCAACCTTTATGGAGCAGTGTACGGGGGGCATACACTATGGAGCATCTTATGGGGGCCATAAACCTTTATGGAGCAGTGTACGGGGGGCATACACTATGGAGCATCTTATGGGGGCCATAAACCATAATGGAGCAGTGTACGGGGCATATACTATGGAGCATCTTATTGGGGCCATCTACCATAATGGAGCAGCTTATGGGGCATATGAATGGGAGAAGCAAATTAAAGAATGGTGGCACAGGATGGGAGCAGCACATGACAGAATAGGGCAGCACATGACAGAATGGGGGTGCAGGATGGAAGCAGCACATGACAGAACGGGCGCAGGATGGGAGCAGCACATGACAGGATGGGGGCGCAGGATGGGAGCAGTAAATGACAGAATGGAGGCGCAGGATGGGTGCAGAACATGTCAAAATGGAGGCGCAGGATGGGTGCAGCACATGTCAGAATGGGGGCGCAGGATGGGAGCAGCACATGTCACAATGGGGGCGCAGGATGGGAGCAGCACATGACAGAATGGGGGCGCAGGATGGGTGCAACACATGACAGAATGGGGGCGCAAGATGGGTGCAACACATTGCAGGATGGGGGCGCAGGATGGGTGCAGCACATGACAGGATGGGGACGCAGGATGGAGCAGCACATGTCAGAATGGGGGTGCAGGATTGGAGCAGCACATAACAGAATGGGGGCGCAGGATGGGTGCAACACATGACAGAATGGGGGCGCAAGATGGGTGCAACACATGGCAGGATGGGGGCGCAGGATGGGTGCAGCACATGACAGGATGGGGACGCAGGATGGAGCAGCTCATGACAGGATGGGGACGCAGGATGGAGCAGCACATACCAGGATGGAGACCATATACCAATATAGATGCTCGCCACCCGGGCGTAGAACGGGTTCAATAGCTAGTATATATACATATATATATATATATATATATATATATATATATATATATATTGTATTTTTTGCATTTTAGAAATTACAAAAAGGAAAATTGATTTATGCAAAAGTAAACGTTTGGGCGCCCTTAGTGATTTCTGTGCTCAGATAACTTTGACTAAGGTTTCAGACCTTAATTAGCCTGTTAGGGTTATGGTTTGTTTACTATCATCATTAGGAAAGGCCAGGTGATGCAAATTTCCCAGCTTTATAAAAACCCAGCCTCTTCTAGCCTTGTGCAAAGAAACAGCAGCCATGGGTTCCTCTAAGCAGCACTCTGAGAATGAAAATGGTGGACAGAGCATGAGAAGGCTATAAGAATAGCAAAGCATTTTCAAGTTGCCCTTTCCTCAGTTCCAAATTAAGAAATGGCAGTTAACAGGAAAAGTGGAGGGTCAATATATGGAATACCAAGCATAATTTCAGTGAGAGCTGCTCGTAGGATTGGTAGAGAGGCAAATTACAACCTGCGCTTTACTGCAAAAGACCTTCAGAAAGATATAGCAGACTTTGGAGTTGTGGTACATTGTTCCATTGTTCAGAGACACCTGCACAAATATGGCCCTCATGGAAGAGTCATCAGAAGAAAACCTCTACCGCATCATCACCATAAAATTCAGAATCAGAAGTATGCAAAAGAACATCTAAACAAGCCTGATGCATTTTGGAAACAAACCCTGTGGACCGATGAGTTTAAAATAGAACTCTATGGCCACAATATCAAAGGAATGTGTGAAGAAAATATGGCACAGAATTTCATCAAAAGAACATCTCGCCAACCGTTAAAGGCGTGTTCCAATCTCCAAGCTCATATCCCAATATGTACTGTAGTAGGTGTAATTATAATAATATTAGCAGACATCGCCAAATAGAAATGTGGTATAGTTTTTCTGATTCTCTATGTATCTTTCCTCATCTGCAGGCATGTATCCTTGGTTACGACCACTAGCAACTAGTGAACTGTCACTGTATCAGTGGTCATAACCATGGATACCTAAGTTACTGCAATGGAGGTGTTTGCTAATATTAATATTATTATTACACCTACCAAATACTGGGATAGAATCTTGGAGATTTGAATACCCCTTTTTAAGCATTGGGGTGGATTAATCATGCTTTGGTTGTGTTGCTGCCAATGGCACAGGGAACATTTCACGGGTAAAGCGAAGAATGGATTCAATGAAATTTCAACAAATTCTTGATGGAAACATAACACCATTTGTAAAAAGAAGATGAAAAGAGGATGACTTCTACAAATGGGTAATGATCCTATACACACATCAAAATCCACAATAGATTACCTTAAAAGGCGCAGGATGAAGGTTTTACAATGGCCCTCACAGTCCCCTGATCAGAGCATCATTGAAAATATGTGGCTAGACCTCAAAATAGCAGAGGATGCAAGACAAGCCAGGAATCTCCCAGAACTGGAAGAATTCTCCAAGGAACAACAGATGAAAATTTCTCAAACAAGAACTGAAAGACATTTGTCTGGCTTCTTTTTCACAAGCTGTGATACTTGGAAGAGAAGATTCTACTAGGTACTAGCCATGCAGGGTGCCCAAACTTTTGCATTGACCCACTTTCCTTTTTGGTAATTTTAAAAATGTAAACAATGTAAAAAAAAATCACTGTGCACTGTAATCTTTGTTGCATTACCAAATGAACCAATCAGAGATCAGCTTTCATTTTACCAGAGAATTGTAAGAAATGACTGAGCGCCATCTCCTCCTTCCTGTCAGTCAGTCGGGTGTTTCTCTATGGCGGGCAGTGGTGTTGTGTGTTTTCACCAAGGCGTATTGTGAACAGACGCACAGGACTGCGATAATTAGAAATGCAGAGTAATGAAGATAGGAGGCGATGTAATCTTATGGGCAGCGAACGCACCATAGCCTGGAAGAAATCATTAAGATAAAATGATAAAAGATGATTTTTAGGAAACAAGGTGACACCCATGAGTCATACAGGGAGGACTACTTTCAGCTGTCTACAACCTTTATACCCATATTAATAGCTCAAATGTGCTGACAGAGTCCCTTTCAAGGGTGGGATATGGGATATTACTACTTGCTAGCTGATATCTGCAGCCGACCATTTGGACTTATGACAATACCCCATGCCCAATGAAGCCCGGATTCCTTAAACAGTGCACCAATATTCTGTGCACGACTATGTGTATTATGGGTCCGTGAATTGTGGTGTGGTCACCACATCTGTGTACAGGGTTCTGTTATTCTTGGTCATCCATGTATTTTACTCTGTACACAGAATATTATAACACTCCAACATAACCGACCACTTGACTCCGCTATGATACAATACTCTAAATTGAGCATTCTGCTATGGTTGGACAGGACTTCAAAGTAACAGTGAGTAAAGTAACAAGCCTGACCAGTGAGTAAAGTAACAAGCCTGACGATTGAGTATAGTGCCAAGCCTGACCACTGACTAAAGTGAAGAATCTGACCACTGAGTAGAGTGTCAAGCCTGACCACTGAGTAAAGTGTCAAGCCTGACCACTGAGCAAAGTGACAAGCCTGACTACTGGGTAAAGTGACAAGCCTGACCACTGAGTAAAGTGACAAGCCTGACTACTGGGTAAAGTGACAAGCCTGACCACTGAGTAAAGTGACGAGCCTGACCACTGAGTAAAGTGACAAGCCTGACCACTGAGTAAAGTGACAAGTCTGACCACTGAGTAAAGTGACAAGTCTGACCACTGAGTAAAGTGACAAGTCTGACCACTGAGTAAAGTGACAAGTCTGACCACTGAGTAAAGTGACAAGTCTGACCACTGAGTACAGTGACAAGTCTGGCCACTGAGTAAAGTGACAAGTCTGGCCACTGAGTAATGTGACAAGTCTGACCACTGAGTAAAGTGACAAGTCTGACCACTGAGTAAAGTGACAAGTCTGACCACTGAGTACAGTGACCAGCCTGACCACTGAGTAAAGTGACAAGTCTGAGCACTGAGTAAAGTGACAAGTCTGAGCACTGAGTAAAGTGACAAGTCTGACCACTGAGTACAGTGACCAGCCTGACCACTGAGTAAAGTGTCAAGCCTGACCACTGAGTAAAGTGACAAGCCTGACTACTGGGTAAAGTGACAAGCCTGACCACTGAGTAAAGTGACGAGCCTGACCACTGAGTAAAGTGACAAGTCTGACCACTGAGTAAAGTGACAAGTCTGACCACTGAGTAAAGTGACAAGTCTGAGCACTGAGTAAAGTGACAAGCCTGACCACTGATTAAAGTGACAAACCTGATCACTGAGTAAAGTGACAAGCCTGACCACTGAGTAAAGTGACAAGTCTGACCACTGAGTAAAGTGACAAGTCTGAGCACTAAGTAACGTGACAAGTCTGACCACTGAGTACAGTGACAAGTCTGACCACTAAATAAAGTGACAAGCCTGACCACTGAGTAAAGTGACAAGTCTGAGCACTGAGTAAAGTGACAAGTCTGAGCACTGAGTAAAGTGACAAGTCTGACCACTGAGTACAGTGACCAGCCTGACCACTGAGTAAAATGTCAAGCCTGACCACTGAGTAAAGTGACAAGCCTGACTACTGGGTAAAGTGACAAGCCTGACCACTGAGTAAAGTGACGAGCCTGACCACTGAGTAAAGTGACAAGCCTGACCACTGAGTAAAGTGACAAGTCTGACCACTGAGTAAAGTGACAAGTCTGACCACTGAGTAAAGTGACAAGTCTGACCACTGAGTAAAGTGACAAGTCTGACCACTGAGTACAGTGACAAGTCTGGCCACTGAGTAATGTGACAAGTCTGACCACTGAGTAAAGTGACAAGTCTGACCACTGAGTAAAGTGACAAGTCTGACCACTGAGTACAGTGACCAGCCTGACCACTGAGTAAAGTGACAAGCCTGACCACTGAGTAAAGTGACGAGCCTGACCACTGAGTAAAGTGACAAGCCTGACCACTGAGTCAAGTGACAAGTCTGACCACTGAGTACAGTGACAAGTCTGACCACTGAGTAAAGTGACAAGTCTGACCACTGAGTAAAGTGACAAGCCTGACCACTGAGTAAAGTGACAAGTCTGACCACTGAGTAAAGTGACAAGTCTGACCACTGAGTAAAGTGACAAGTCTGACCACTGAGTAAAGTGACAAGTCTGACCACTGAGTACAGTGGCAAGTCTGGCCACTGAGTAAAGTGACAAGTCTGGCCACTGAGTAATGTGACAAGTCTGACCACTGAGTAAAGTGACAAGTCTGACCACTGAGTACAGTGACCAGCCTGACCACTGAGTAAAGTGACAAGCCTGACCACTGCATAAAGTGACAAGCCTGACCACTGAGTAAAGTGACAAGCCTAACCACTGAGTAAAGTGACAAGTCTGACCACTGAGTAAAGTGACAAGTCTGACCACTGAGTAAAGTCACAAGTCTGACCACTGAGTAAAGTGACAAGTCTGAGCACTGAGTAAAGTGACAAGCCTGACCACTGAGTAAAGTGACAAACCTGATCACTGAGTAAAGTGACAAGCCTGACCACTGAGTAAAGTGACAAGCCTGACCACTGAGTAAAGTGACAAGTCTGACCACTGAGTAAAGTGACAAGTCTGAGCACTAAGTAACGTGACAAGTCTGACCACTGAGTACAGTGACAAGTCTGACCACTGAATAAAGTGACAAGCCTGACCACTGAGTAAAGTGACAAGTCTGAGCACTGAGTAAAGTGACAAGTCTGAGCACTGAGTAAAGTGACAAACCTGACCACTGAGTACAGTGACAAGCCTGACCACTGAGTAAAGTGACAAGCCTGACCACTGCATAAAGTGACAAGCCTGACCACTGAGTAAAGTGACAAGCCTGACCACTGAGTAAAGTGACACGCTTGACCACTGAGTAAAGTGACAAGTCTGACCACTGAGTAAAGTGACAAGTCTGACCACTGAGTAAAGTGACAAGTCTGACCACTGAGTAAAGTGACAAGTCTGACCACTGAGTAAAGTGACAAGTCTGACCACTGAGTAAAGTGACAAGTCTGAGCACTGAGTAAAGTGACAAACCTGACCACTGAGTACAGTGACAAACCTGACCACTGAGTAAAGTGGCAAGCCTGACCACTGAGTAAAGTGACAAGCCTGACCACTGAGTAAAGTGACAAGCCTGACCACTGAGTAAAGTGACAAGTCTGACCACTGAGTAAAGTGACAAGTCTGACCACTGAGTAAAGTGACAAACCTGACCACTTAGTAAAGTGACAAGCCTGACCACTAAGTACAGTGACAAGCCTGGCCACTGAGTAAAGTGACAAGCCTGACCACTGCGTAAAGTGACAAGTCTGACCACTGAGTAAAGTGTCAAGTCTGACCACAGAGTAAAGTGTCAAGTCTGACCACAGAGTAAAGTGTCAAGTCTGACCACAGAGTAAAGTGACAAACCTGACCACTGAGTAAAGTGACAAGCCTGACCACTCAGTACAGTGACAAGTCTGGCCACTGAGTAAAGTGACAAGCCTGACCACTGCGTAAAGTGACAAGTCTGACCACTGAGTAAAGTGTCAAGTCTGACCACTGAGTAAAGTGACAAGTCTGAGCACTGAGTAAAGTGACAAGTCTGAGCACTAAGTAACGTGACAAGTCTGACCACTGAGTACAGTGACAAGTCTGACCACTGAATAAAGTGACAAGCCTGACCACTGAGTAAAGTGACAAGTCTGAGCACTGAGTAAAGTGACAAGTCTGAGCACTGAGTAAAGTGACAAACCTGACCACTGAGTACAGTGACAAGCCTGACCACTGAGTAAAGTGACAAGCCTGACCACTGAGTAAAGTGACAAGTCTGAGCACTGAGTAAAGTGACAAGTCTGAGCACTGAGTAAAGTGACAAACCTGACCACTGAGTACAGTGACAAGCCTGACCACTGAGTAAAGTGACAAGCCTGACCACTGCATAAAGTGACAAGCCTGACCACTGAGTAAAGTGACAAGTCTGACCACTGAGTAAAGTGACAAGTCTGACCACTGAGTAAAGTGACAAGTCTGACCACTGAGTAAAGTGACAAGTCTGACCACTGAGTAAAGTGACAAGTCTGAGCACTGAGTAAAGTGACAAACCTGACCACTGAGTACAGTGACAAACCTGACCACTGAGTAAAGTGGCAAGCCTGACCACTGAGTAAAGTGACAAGCCTGACCACTGAGTAAAGTGACAAGTCTGAGCACTGAGTAAAGTGACAAACCTGACCACTGAGTACAGTGACAAACCTGACCACTGAGTAAAGTGACAAGCCTGACCACTCAGTACAGTGACAAGTCTGGCCACTGAGTAAAGTGACAAGCCTGACCACTGCGTAAAGTGACAAGTCTGACCACTGAGTAAAGTGTCAAGTCTGACCACTGAGTAAAGTGACAAGTCTGAGCACTGAGTAAAGTGACAAGCCTGACCACTGAGTAAAGTGACAAACCTGATCACTGAGTAAAGTGACAAGCTTGACCACTGAGTAAAGTGACAAGCCCGACCACTGAGTAAAGTGACAAGTCTGACCACTGAGTAAAGTGACAAGTCTGAGCACTAAGTAACGTGACAAGTCTGACCACTGAGTACAGTGACAAGTCTGACCACTGAATAAAGTGACAAGCCTGACCACTGAGTAAAGTGACAAGTCTGAACACTGAGTAAAGTGACAAGTCTGAGCACTGAGTAAAGTGACAAACCTGAGCACTGAGTACAGTGACAAGCCTGACCACTGAGTAAAGTGACAAGCCTGACCACTGCATAAAGTGACAAGCCTGACCACTGAGTAAAGTGACAAGCCTGACCACTGAGTAAAGTGACAAGCCTGACCACTGAGTAAAGTGACAAGTCTGACCACTGAGTAAAGTGACAAGTCTGACCACTGAGTAAAGTGACAAGTCTGACCACTGAGTAAAGTGACAAGTCTGACCACTGAGTAATGTGACAAGTCTGACCACTGAGTAAAGTGACAAGTCTGAGCACTGAGTAAAGTGACAAACCTGACCACTGAGTACAGTGACAAACCTGACCACTGAGTAAAGTGGCAAGCCTGACCACTGAGTAAAGTGACAAGCCTGACCACTGAGTAAAGTGACAAGTCTGACCACTGAGTAAAGTGACAAGTCTGACTACTGAGTAAAGTGACAAGTCTGAGCACTGAGTAAAGTGACAAGTCTGAGCACTGAGTAAAGTGACAAACCTGACCACTGAGTACAGTGACAAACCTGACCACTGAGTAAAGTGACAAGCCTGACCACTGAGTAAAGTGACAAGCCTGACCATTGAGTAAAGTGACAAGCCTGACCACTGAGTAAAGTGACAAGCCTGACCACTGAGTAAAGTGACAAGCCTGACCACTGAGTAAAGTGACAAGTCTGACCACTGAGTAAAGTGACAAGTCTGACCACTGAGTAAAGTGACAAGCCTGACCACTGAGTACAGTGACAAGCCTGGCCACTGAGTAAAGTGACAAGCCTGACCACTGCGTAAAGTGACAAGTCTGACCACTGAGTAAAGTGTCAAGTCTGACCACAGAGTAAAGTGTCAAGTCTGACCACAGAGTAAAGTGACAGGCCTGACCACTGAGCGGCCATACTTTCTCCCTATTTACCAAATACAATCTGCCACAAAAATATTAGTTAGGACAAAAGTGAATTTTGTGATATTCCAGAAAAATGGTATTTTGTCTAAAAAAACACCATTTTCTTTTACAGAATACAATATTGTATGACAGAATGCCATTTTTATCACGTACCGTAATATTATTTTAAACTGTGGACTTAAGCTAAACATACACCCAAGACTATGAAATACATTTATCAAATCTGTATAAAAGAAAAACTGTCTTGAGGTTTTGTCCAGGGTAGAAGTCTGCAGTCACTCTATGTACATGCTGTCACAATTTGGTTCTCCCCGTGCTAGTCAGCCATCTTGTGACTGGATGTATGTGGTTTCGTAGTTGCGGTCACATGCCATCTAGACGTATTCGACTTCTCTCAACAGAAGTGAACTGAGAGAAGCCGAATGAAACTAGCTGGCGAGAATCAGCAAGTATGCAAATTGCCAACATGCGGTAACATGACTGCCCACTTGCAACGGCAGTACCGGGGACTTGACATTTTTGATAAATGAGGCCCTATGACTGGCTAAAATGCAGCAATGATTACCAATATTTAAGCAATCAACGTGTAAAAATGTAATATTCCACCAGGAGACTCGCTGGTTCCTCTGTGTGCCAGTCCAAGCCTACCTGCCATGCTTACACAGGTCAATTACCGGAAATGAGCATTATTATAAACGCTTCTTCAGTTGATTATTGCCCCTTATAAAGGACCTTAATATTATGGTGAGTAGTGCCAGATAACACATTCAGTTCTGATACATCTGTTTATGTTCTCAATACCATGCCTCCCAACTGTCCAGGATCCAGCCAGACAGTCCTAAATTAGGAGGGTTGTCCTGATGCCCATGAAGGTCAGTACATGTCCCGATTTCAACTGCATCGGCATAATGCACTCCACCATTCTCCTGTGCCTTCCGATTCTCGGCGTATGAGATGCAATGACGTTACCACATAGTGCCGAGAGCAGACACCGCTCAAAGTGAAGATCTGCTCCGCTCATCACAGGAACGTGGACAGGTGAATGTTTTTTAAATTTGCTAATTGGGCTAATAGCACCTTACTGCGTGAGTGAGGAAGAGGAGGGGGCTGTGAAGCATCACAGTGTGTGGGGAGACAATATGGGGGCACCATGCTATATATGTGTGGGGAATGAAGTGGGGGACTGGCAGCATCAAAAATGTGTAGGGACACGATGTGGAGGCATCTTACTGTGAAAGGTTGTTATGGAGGCATCATACTCCACTCATAAACTGTGTAAGGTGCACTCTGGGGGGACCCAATGTCCGTGGGACCAATTTTTTGGTATCATACTGTGTTGAAGCAGAAATGTGGGGGATGTGATACTGTGCGGTGTCCATAAAAGGGATATTAAACTATGTGAGAACACAAGGGGGATTTAATAGGGGTACTTTTTTTGTATGGGTGCACAAAAATACTGATTGGGTTAGTAGTCAGGTTTAGCTGTAAAAAAAAATTGTAATTGCTCTTACTTGTCTTTTCAAAGTTGAGAAATATGTCATGCAATGCTGCAGCAGCAACCGTACGCAGTGAAAAGGCAGTGACCCACAAAGTTCCAACACAAAGTCTCTTTAATGTGTTTCCTCACAGCATTAAAGTCCAATTCACACACAAGTGCATATAATTTCAGTGCATATCATTTCAGTGCATATAACTTCAGTGTTTATTATCAGTTTTCAGTTCACACCAGTTCATAGCACTACACGTCATATGGCTTTTAGATTGCAGTCCCTAAACACGCCAGACCTCTCCTTGTCCAGTATCTGTGGGGCAACCGCACGCCATATTACAGTCTCCATACACAGCCTCATATGTTGGAGACACTACACACGTCAGTCCTCCTCTCACTAGTTCCCGTGGGAGTCCTGCATCATTGTATCACAGTCTCTTTACTCACACAGCAGTACACAGCCCAGGATATCCTCCGGATAGCAGCCGGACACCATATCCACCTGTTTGCAATCGTTACCCATGCCGATTCTCTTCCGGGCACAGGACATCCACCTCTGGCACCTCCGGGCACAGGACTGTCCACATCCAACTCTTTCAGGCACAGGACATCCACCTCCAGGCACACAGGACTGTCCACATCTGACTCCTTCGGGCACAGGACATCCACCTCCGGGCACAGGACTGTCCACATTTGACTCTTTCAGGCACAGGACCTCCACCTCTGGGCACAGGACTGTCCACATCCGAGACTAGTACCATGGACGACTTGCATCGCTGCCCTGGGTGCTGGCTCCGCTGGCCTGTGCCTCCATGCACTCAGCCAACGCTCTGCAGGCCTCTGCTCTACACACACCAGACTGACACTGACGTCACCTCAAACACCTGACACCTGACACACCCATACTTCTTACTGCAGGGCTTTTAACACACAAACCTGTGGCATTCAGCTACATGGAAAACCCGGACCGGAAATCCGTGACTCCCATGCACACCTATGGACTTCATCCGTCTCCATACACAACCTGGGGAGAACACACAGCGACCCCTACCTGTGACACGAGTCACTGCCTTACAGTTAATATAGTCATATGTTCTCCCCTCCCAATGTAATATTTTACTGCTCTGAAGGTCTGGACAACATAACCCAACCACAATGCCATTTTATGTGCCATTCAGGAGTCTAAAAAAGCTCAGAGACGACCCCTTACATTCTGTAATGGAGGCCAAGTTTGTTGCTACAAACCTGTCGCAGAAGAAGACCACTCTGCTGCATTTTTTTAACTAATTTTTGGTTATTATCTTTCATATTTAGCCCCGTTACTTTGAATTATGGATGTTTGGTGGGCACGATGCAGTTTTTACCAGTTTTCATACTTTCGTTCTTCAAAGCTTTTTGTTCACATTCACATGATAATGATGGAGTTAAATTCCCCTCAAAAAAATCTACTGGAAAAAATTATCAAGAACATGGCCCCACATGCGTTGAGTAGGGGACCCCAGTCCCTTTACAATACTAAGACTGCATTTTCTTCGTATCTCCATGGGGACAGGAGGCCCCTAGATATCATGGCTTTGACATTCAAGCAGCATCCTGTGCTTAGCAACGTGGAATTCGACTAAATTAAAAAGTGCTCTGTCATGAAACATATCTAAGAAGTTTTTCTTAACTTCTGCGGACTGGTGATGACTCAGAAATTGTGCAATATCAGAAGTCATGAATAAGCTCACAATATTGGAATCATGATGAAATAATTCTTATAGGGGATGTGGGAAATATTAAGGCTGGGTTCACATTGCGCTAGGTGTGTCCGTCTAACGGACTCGTTTTTAAGTAGTAAAAACGCAATGTAACGCACATACTAACGCGCCCATAGACTTGCATTGTCTGACGCATCGTGACGCATCCCTAAATTGGTATGCGTTTGTCACATAACGTTTTTTTTCTGACGGACCTTCAACGCGGCTTGCAGCGTTTTCGGGTCCGGCCAAGCTAACGCACTACTAACGGAAGCGTTCATTCTGCCATAGAAGGCTATGGCAAACGCAGTCAGACGCAAATCATGAAAAATTTCCAAATAGAACCACACGTTTTAATAGCTTTTGAAGGTGGTCACATGTGGTCATGTGACAGGAAATGTGACTTCGGCCATTAAAATATCCCACTCACACAAAGTCTCCTGCACGTGACAGAGTGTTTTGCCGTAGCTAAATTGTAAGTACATTTCTATATATTATATATCTCTGTATACATCATGGGAGTCTGTAATGTCCGTCGGATGTGTGTGTACTAAAAATGTATTGTTTTGTTGCACACAGATGTCGGATACAGATGTCAGCAGCAGCAGCGTGTCTGCGATTTTTTCTTCTGAGTCGGTAGGCTTGCACTTTAAAAAACCATGTTGTGTGAAACTCCATTGTATTGAGCTAGGCATAACAATCCTGTTTATTGTTTTATTGTGAATAGGAGTCTTCTGAGCCCAAGGCTGTTAGACCTCCCCCAAAAAAACACGCAAAAACAACAAAGGTACATAGCACACATGTTGAATTTTTCAGGCATAAATTTATTGATCCAATGAATGTTAACATTATTTAATGTTAAAATATTTTTTTTTACATTTTACATACACAATAGGTTGTGGCACAAGGAGGACAAAAAAAGAAAAAAGGTCCCTAGCCGTCTGTCGTCGCCACAACTGCCAGTGGTAAATATAAAATAGAAATATTCTATCCAATATTTACCAACAAAAAAAAAAGAACAACTTTATTGACAGTGACAAACGCAGACAAACGGATACTTCGTAAACGGACATCAAAATGAAAAAACGCGATCACATGCGTTAACGCTAGCGTTACCGTGACGACGAATTTCACATATTTTTGCTCCGTTTCTGTACATGCGTTTAACGCATCCGTTTGACGCCATGTACTTGACGCAATGTGAACCTAGCCTATACGTGGACAAATAATGACAGACCCAGCAGGATGAACTCAGGAACAGCTATATGTGCCAACTCTACGCAAACATCTAGAAGGCTTCAAAAAGGGGCAGACCTCGCAGACTCCCGGAAAAGATAGAACATCATCCAAGTGGCGCAAACTTCTAAGAAAAGGACTACAGCAAATCATACATAAGATGTCTTAGGTGTGAAGTGGTTTAGCAACAGAATTTAACATAGATGATCATCACACTGGTGGTTCTTTAGAAACAGCCATAACAGCAATGTCTCCTTCAGATCTGCCCTATAATGGACCTCGGGGCTACCTTACAGCTCCATCACACGCATCTCAAGTGGTTATTCAAACTGGACACCATCAGCTCCAATCATAGCTCCCACACGACTTCTGCTACTGTGCTCTGGACCACTGGGCTAACTCGGCAACTGGATATCACTGAGCTCTGTATAGAGCTCCAAGCCGGACAACATTTTAGTATGGGAGCAACTGCCATGAGGAGTCCCTTATATCAAGTCTCGTGGAACACTGCTCTTCTGAGATAGTGCTCTCAGGTGACTTCAGACCAGATGAATGCTGCTCTCCCTCAGGTCAAACTTGGATACTGGGGTCAAATCCCTTGTCGGGGGCCTAAGGATCCATCGTTGGCATACATTTCCAAACATGGCGCCAAGTTTAAAGGAGTAGCGCTTCAATATAAACTCTGCACACAAACATCCTGTGGCATATTACTACTAATAAATTATACGTAAAATGAAATAGACATAAGACACGGGATATCAGGTGTTAACCAAATCTTTTGTAGAGTAATAAACGAGCATATGCAACATCATCAGGCCAGCCACTGATGTACCATAACAGTGTGACAACCACTTTTTACGGCTCAGATAAAATTACTTGAAGTTACAGGACCAGAACCCGAGGTTGTGCTACTGAGAGAATCTGTTGACATTACGAGACTTTCTGATTTATGTGAAATTCAGCTCTCACCAGTCCACGTATTCACCTGCTGTTTATGTTCTATTTATGTTATGTTCACACAAAATTTTTGTGGAGTACAAAAAGCATCAAATTTTTCAAGTGGAAACTTCTTCAAAAATATCTAGTAGAATCTACTTTCTTTTTTTTCCACCAGGTGTTTTTCAAAACTTGTTAAATATAGTTTAACTTATTGAAAAAACATGATGTGCAAACCGCAAGTAAAGCCTCTTCCGGAAAAAGACTGCCAGCTTTTTCTTGAAGCAGCTTCGCCTAGGAAAACCTCAGCGGGTTTGCCGGTGTCTTGAACATGTTGTGTGCACCTCTCCCTTAGGGCACACTGATTTTTTTTCAGAAGTTTTTAGAACAGAAATTCAAAGGGGAAACTCTCCAAATGCTCCTCAAAAACTCAAAACTCCGCCAAAAACTGGAGTTTCAGTTCAGTTTTTTGCTGAAAGAACTCAGCAAATATGGTGATACTGAGCAGAAACTCCAAACTTTGAGAGAAGCTTAGAGGTTTAGAAGAGGATTTGGAGAGTCTCCGCTCTGAATTTCTGCTCTGAAAAGTCCTCAAAGAATTCAGTGTTTTACCTAAGGATATGAGCATACTAAGCAATGCCCTGTACATGGCGCAAGCAACATAGCTTGTCAGAAGAACTATACTACATTTCTAATTGGCGGTATCTGCTAATATTATTATTATACTTACTACATATTTTGGAGATGGGAATACCTCTTTAATGGTTTCACACTGGAAATTGGCACAAAGTTTAATGGTTTCAGAATAATACAGTGACCCTCCCTTATTATACTACATGTGGTGCCACCCTCTGACTATTTTTGCTATACAGTGCATATCACCTGTATTTGATGGCATTCCCATAAATTATGGTCATTATTTATGGAGTCTAATTTCTGGGCCACTAGCCTGTCAACACCAACCAAAAGAAGTTTGACCCCATAATCCCTTTTTTGCGAACCAACCGAAGAGATCTCTTTTTTATCAGAGAGAAGTGGATCAGTTCTGTTGAGAGAAGTGGATAATAATGTAGTCCGCACAGGACCTCAACTAAAAGTAAATCACATGTGCAGCCATGTGACTGTCCATTCGCACTGCAAATATAGTGAAGTCGTGACAGTGTGTGCATTGCAAGCCCTAAAAGATTTTGTGACCATACGGATGATCACAGACAAACAATGAAGCTCATGGGCCCTGACCCACAACTTAAACCAAGGTCTCCTTCAACTCCATACTGTAATTGAATTTTGGATTTCTCATGACATGCAATGATATGTCATCAATACTGCCTACTGTTGTTACTGCTCTTTTCCTCTGTGGCAGAGCAGCCAAGATGTACCCAATTAAAAGGACCAGTTCAATCCCAGAGTGAGTGGGTGCGGGCAATGGGCCTAGGAACTAAATTTGACCTAAAACTACATCAGATTATCACATCATGTCCTAAAACATTGATTAAGAGAATAAAATCAAGCAACTGAGTCAAAAACACAAGAAGTTGTCTTTTTTTCTTCTTTCAGAAAAATGGTGCAAAATCACATGTCGGTGAGTGGCAAGAGTTGTTAATACTCATGAGGCTATAACAGGTTACAAAACCATCCCTAAAGTGCTGGGACATTACCAATACACAATCAGAGAGATTGTGAAAAAATTGTGTAAATTCAAGACTATTATTACCCTCACTTCAAGAGCCAGCACGGTCACAAAGGAACCCAAGGTAAGCACTAAGTGACTTAAGGCCTCTCTCACATTAGATAGGGTTAATTTTCATGAGTCCACCATCAGGAGGACTCAGAACAACAATGATGTGAATTACAGGATTGTAAGGAGAAAGCTAATGCTCTCCCAAAGGAATATTGCTGCCCTTCTGCAGTTTGCTAGAGATCATGAGGACAAGCCAGAAGACATTTTTTGTATGGATGAGGCCAAAATAAAACTTATTAGTTTAAATGAGAAATGTTAAATAACACTGCAGTACGGCATAAAAATCTTAAACCAGCTGTGAAACACGGTCATGGCACTATGACAGTTTGGGCCTCTAATTCTGCATGTGGGCCAGGACACCTGGGATCATTGATGGAGCAATAAATTATGAAATATACTAGCAAATTCTAAAGGAAAATGTCAGGACATCTGTCCATGAGCTGAATCAGGAGAGAACATGGGTCAAGAAACGAGACAGCGACCCAAAGCAGACAAGTCATTCTACAAAAGAAGGGTTAAAGAAGAATAAAGTTAAAGCTCTGGAATGTCCAAGTCACAGTCCTGCCCTTAATCCTATAGAAACGTTGTGCGAGCAGTTCATGGGAGAAACCACCAACATAACAGAGGTGAAGCTGTTTTATACAGAAGAATGGGCTAAAATTCCCACAAACTGATCTGCAGGACTAATAAACAATTACCGGAAACGTTTAGATGCAGCTATTGCTGCACAAGGGGGTCACACCAGATACTAAAAGCAACATACTCAGACTCAAGTCTACGGGAAACCAGCCTTCACTTTCACGTATCCACCATAACTTCTACAGAGATGCCTTCTACAATGTCTCCACAAGCTTTATTGTGGAATGGTTGATCCAAGTGATGCCCTGAATGGGTAAAGTTTTGAGGGCCACGGGCCCCTGTTTACATGGTGGGGTCTAGTAGTTGTATGGTTTACAACCTGATGATAGCTGTTGACATTTAGCCAGTCAATTGGCCCACTTGAACGACATCACCAGGCTGGATGCAGTAGCCTTAGGAGCCAAGAACTCCTGATATCTGCACTAAAGCGAGAGACATCCAGAAAAAATATAGAATCTGGTGTTAATAGTCTTACAAACCAAAGAGTGCAGCAACGTGTCACAATAATTAAGCGCAGGGACCAGTGTCCGGGCCCCACTCCATCAACTTGGCAAAATCTACACCGAAGACAAATAAATGTTGTATTAGATCTACATGTAATAATATAGCTCCATCTAGAGTGGCTGCTCTCCTATTTTGTTACTTGTGGGCCTGTAGGCGTAATGGCCCAGGTGTAGCTGTAATCAATTCAAATTCAAAGTAGCTTTATTGACAGGACCAAATACACATTAGCATTTCAGAAAACTTTTTTCGTCAGGCTGCAGTTTTTTTTTAAAATTAAACTGTCCTTTACTCACCCTTCTCATCACGCCTCCATCGCTGCTCCAGGTCTGTCATTGTTTGCTGCGCTGACATCACACCAGCAGCCAGCACTGCAGCCAGTAACTGAGCTTAGCGACTCTGCCATGCTTTCGACATGATGACAGCACTGCAAGTGCCAGGAGCAAGACAGAGCTCTCCATTACATCTCCGCTGCACTAGAGCTCCTCTACATTATATCTCCCCTGCACTAGAGCTCCTCTACATTATATCTCCCCTGTACTAGAGCTCCTCTACATTATATCTCCCCTGCACTAGAGCTCCTCTACATTATATCTCCCCTGTACTAGAGCTCCTCTACATTATATCTCCCCTGTACTAGAGCTCCTCTACATTATATCTCCCCTGCACTAGAGCTCCTCTACATTATATCTCCTCTGCACTAGAACTCCTCTACATTATATCTCCCCTGCACTAGAGCTCCTCTACATTATATCTCCCCTGTACTAGAGCTCCTCTACATTATATCTCCCCTGCACTAGAGCTCCTCTACATTATATCTCCCCTGTACTAGAGCTCCTCTACATTATATCTCCCCTGTACTAGAGCTCCTCTACATTATATCTCCCCTGTACTAGAGCTCCTCTACATTATATCTCCTCTGTACTAGAGCTCCTCTACATTATATCTCCTCTGTACTAGAGCTCCTCTACATTATATCTCCTCTGCACTAGAACTCCTCTACATTATATCTCCCCTGCACTAGAGCTCCTCTACATTATATCTCCCCTGTACTAGAGCTCCTCTACATTATATCTCCCCTGCACTAGAGCTCCTCTACATTATATCTCCCCTGTACTAGAGCTCCTCTACATTATATCTCCCCTGTACTAGAGCTCCTCTACATTATATCTCCCCTGTACTAGAGCTCCTCTACATTATATCTCCCCTGTACTAGAGCTCCGCTACATTATATCTCCCCTGCACTAGAGCTCCTCTACATTATATCTCGCCTGTACTAGAGCTCCTCTACATTATATCTCCCCTGTACTAGAGCTCCTCTACATTATATCTCCCCTGCACTAGAGCTCCTCTACATTATATCTCCCCTGCACTAGAGCTCCTCTACATTATATCTCCCCTGTACTAGAGCTCCTCTACATTATATCTCCCCTGTACTAGAGCTCCTCTACATTATATCTCCCCTGCACTAGAACTCCTCTACATTATATCTCCTCTGCACTAGAACTCCTCTACATTATATCTCCTCTGTACTAGAGCTCCTCTACATTATATCTCATCTGCACTAGAGCTCCTCTACATTATATCTCCCCTGTACTAGAGCTCCTGTACATTATATCTCCCCTGTACTAGAGCTCCTCTACATTATATCTCCCCTGTACTAGAGCTCCTCTACATTATATCTCCCCTGCACTAGAGCTCCTCTACATTATATCTCCCCTGCACTAGAGCTCCTCTACATTATATCTCCTCTGTACTAGAGCTTCTCTACGTTATATCTCCCCTGTAGTAGAGCTCCTCTACATTATATCTGCCCTGTACTAGAGCTCCTCTACATTATATCTCCCCTGTACTAGAGTTCCTCTACATGATATCTCCCCTGTACTAGAGCTCCTCTACATTATATCTCCCCTGCACTAGAGCTCCTCTACATTATATCTCCCCTGTACTAGAGCTCCTCTACATTATATCTCCTCTGCACTAGAGCTCCTCTACATTATATCTCCCCTGTACTAGAGCTCCTGTACATTATATCTCCCCTGTACTAGAGCTCCTCTACATTATATCTCCCCTGTACTAGAGCTCCTCTACATTATATCTCCCCTGCACTAGAGCTCCTCTACATTATATCTCCCCTGCACTAGAGCTCCTCTACATTATATAACCCCTGTACTAGAGCTCCTCTACATTATATCTCCCCTGCACTAGAGCTCCTCTACATTATATCTCCTCTGTACTAGAGCTTCTCTACATTATATCTCCTCTGCACTAGAGCTCCTCTACATTATATCTCCCCTGTACTAGAGCTCCTCTACATTATATCTCCCCTGTAATAGAGCTCCTCTACATTATATCTCCCCTGTACTAGAGCTCCTCTACATTATATCTCCCCTGCACTAGAGCTCCTCTACATTATATCTCCTCTGTACTAGAGCTCCTCTACATTATATCTCCTCTGCACTAGAGCTCCTCTACATTATATCTCCCCTGTACTAGAGCTCCTCTACATTATATCTCCCCTGTACTAGAGCTCCTCTACATTATATCTCCCCTGTACTAGAGCTCCTCTACATTATATCTCCTCTGTACTAGAGCTCCTCTACATTATATCTCCCCTGTACTAGAGCTCCTCTACATTATATCTCCCCTGTACTAGAGCTCCTCTACATTATATCTCCCCTGTACTAGAGCTCCTCTACATTATATCTCCCATGTACTAGAGCTCCTCTACATTATATTTCCCCTGTACTAGAGCTCCTCTACATTATATCTCCTCTGTACTAGAGCTCCTCTACATTATATTTCCCCTGTACTAGAGCTCCTCTACATTATATCTCCTCTGTACTAGAGCTCCTCTACATTATATCTCCCCTGCACTAGAGCTCCTCTACATTATATCTCCCCTGCACTAGAGCTCCTCTACATTATATCTCCCCTGTACTAGAGCTCCTCTACATTATATCTCCTCTGCACTAGAGCTCCTCTACATTATAACTCCCCTGTACTAGAGCTCCTCTACATTATATCTCCCCTGTACTAGAGCTCCTCTACATTATATCTCCCCTGCACTAGAGCTCATCTACATTATATCTCCTCTGCACTAGAGCTCCTCTACATTATATCTCCCCTGTACTAGAGCTCCTCTACATTATATCTCCTCTGCACTAGAGCTCCTCTACATTATATCTCCCCTGTATTTGAGCTCCTCTACATTATATCTCCCCTGTACTAGAGCTCCTCTACATTATATCTCCCCTGTACTAGAGCTCCTCTACATTATATCTCCCCTGTACTAGAGCTCCTCTACATTATATTTCCCCTATACTAGAGCTCCTCTACATTATATCTCCCCTGCACTAGAGCTCCTCTACATTATATCTCCTCTGTACTAGAGCTCCTCTACATTATATCTGCCCTGCACTAGAGCTCCTCTACATTATATCTCCTCTGTACTAGAGCTCCTCTTCATTATATGTGCCCTGCACTAGAGCTCCTCTACATTACATCTCCCCTGTACTAGAGCTCCTCTACATTATATCTCCCCTGTACTAGAGCTCCTCTACATTATATCTGCCCTGCACTAGAGCTCCTCTACATTATATCTCCCTTGTACTAGAGCTCCTCTACATTATATCTCCCCTGTACTAGAGCTCCTCTACATTATATCTCCTCTGTACTAGAGCTCCTCTACATTATATCTGCCCTGCACTAGAGCTCCTCTACATTATATCTCCCCTGCACTAGAGCTCCTCTACATTATATCTCCTCTGTACTAGAGCTCCTCTACATTATATCTCCTCTGTACTAGAGCTCCTCTACATTATATCTCCCCTGTATTAGAGCTCCTCTACATTATATCTCCCCTGCACTAGAGCTCCTCTACATTATATCTCCCCTGTACTAGAGCTCCTCTACATTATATCTCCCCTGTACTAGAGCTCCTCTACATTATATCTCCTCTGTACTAGAGCTCCTCTACATTATATCTCCCCTGTACTAGAGCTCCTCTACATTATATCTCCCCTGTACTAGAGCTCTTCTACATTATATCTCCCCTGTACTAGAGCTCCTCTACATTTTATCTCCTCTGTACTTGATCTCCTCTACATTATATCTACCCTGCACTAGAGCTCCTCTACATTATATCTCCCCTGTACTAGAGCTCCTCTACATTATATCTCCTCTGTACTAGAGCTCCTCTACATTATATCTGCCCTGCACTAGAGCTCCTCTACATTATATCTCCCCTGTACTAGAGCTCCTCTACATTATATCTGCCCTGCACTAGAGCTCCTCTACATTATATCTCCCCTGTACTAGAGCTCCTCTACATTATATTTCCCCTATACTAGAGCTCCTCTACATTATATCTCCCCTGCACTAGAGCTCCTCTACATTATATCTCCTCTGTACTAGAGCTCCTCTACATTATATCTGCCCTGCACTAGAGCTCCTCTACATTATATCTCCTCTGTACTAGAGCTCCTCTACATTATATGTGCCCTGCACTAGAGCTCCTCTACATTATATCTCCCCTGTACTAGAGTTCCTCTACATTATATCTCCCCTGTACTAGAGCTCCTCTACATTATATCTCCTCTGTACTAGAGCTCCTCTACATTATATCTGCCCTGCACTAGAGCTCCTCTACATTATATCTCCCCTATACTACAGCTCCTCTACATTATATTTCACCTCTACTAGAGCTCCTCTACATTATATCTGCCCTGCACTAGAGCTCCTCTACATTATATCTCCCTTGTACTAGAGCTCCTCTACATTATATCTCCCCTGTACTAGAGCTCCTCTACATTATATCTCCTCTGTACTAGAGCTCCTCTACATTATATCTGCCCTGCACTAGAGCTCCTCTACATTATATCTCCCCTGCACTAGAGCTCCTCTACATTATATCTCCTCTGTACTAGAGCTCCTCTACATTATATCTCCTCTGTACTAGAGCTCCTCTACATTATATCTCCCCTGTATTAGAGCTCCTCTACATTATATCTCCCCTGCACTAGAGCTCCTCTACATTATATCTCCCCTGTACTAGAGCTCCTCTACATTATATCTCCCCTGTACTAGAGCTCCTCTACATTATATCTCCTCTGTACTAGAGCTCCTCTACATTATATCTCCCCTGTACTAGAGCTCCTCTACATTATATCTCCCCTGTACTAGAGCTCCTCTACATTATATCTCCCCTGTACTAGAGCTCCTCTACATTTTATCTCCTCTGTACTTGAGCTCCTCTACATTATATCTACCCTGCACTAGAGCTCCTCCACATTATATCTCCCCTGTACTAGAGCTCCTCTACATTTTATCTCCTCTGTACTTGATCTCCTCTACATTATATCTACCCTGCACTAGAGCTCCTCTACATTATATCTCTCCTGTACTAGAGCTCCTCTACATTATACCTCCCCTGTACTAGAGCTCCTCTACATTATACCTCCCCTGCACTAGAGCTCCTCTACATTATATCTCCCCTGTACTAGAGCTCCTCTACATTATATCTCCCCTGTACTAGAGCTCCTCTACATTATATCTCCCCTGTACTAGAGCTCCTCTACATTATATCTGCCCTGCACTAGAGCTCCTCTACATTATATCTCCCCTGTACTAGAGCTCCCCTACATTTTATCTCCTCTGTACTTGAGCTCCTCTACATTATATCTCCCCTGTACTAGAGCTCCTCTACATTATATCTCCCCTGTACTAGAGCTCATCTACATTATATCTCCTCTGTACTAGAGCTCCTCTACATTATATTTGCCCTGCACTAGAGCTCCTCTACATTATATCTCCCCTGTACTAGAGCTCCTCTACATTATATGCTGCATTATAACTCCAATGCATTATATCTCTCCCGCCATCTTCAGGCTACATATACTGCTCTGCTGCTAGGACTGGTATTGCAGCCACTGACAAGTAATCTTGATTTTGACTTCTAACTTGACCTTTAACAAGGAGAGCGTCACCAGTTCACCATAGATATAAACCCCCGCTGAAATAATATAATAATTGTGAAACTACAATTCCCAGCATGCCATGTCAGTGTAGGAGTTGTTCTTTCACAACAGCTATGGAGCCTCAGACTGCAGACAAATATGAAGTCTAGATATGAACCTTTGAACAAATTTTCGGACTTAAGGCACGTGTTTGTTTCCAATATAGCAGAGCTGACTTTGCCAATTGGCACATCACATTGGTCTATCAGAATATTTGTTTTTACATGGGACTACAGGTAATCCTACAGCGTTATCTTGAGTCGGAAACTTATCATTATGTGCAATGATGCATCCCAAATAGTGTTATGCCAAATCCAATCTTATTTTTAATTTCATAGATAGTACTTGATAAGCTACATTTAGCTCTGCCACATCTGTATTAATCATATCTAATTACATTCCATGTATCATTTGACACTGTTGCGTTTGCTTTTGCATAGGACTGCAGGTGTGATGATGCTCTAATAGAGAAAACACACATTTAGCTCTGCTACATATCTCCTTCTTCTTTCAGATTTATCACTATACATGTTGCACTCAGTTCTTTTCATATCCAAAATCATATGTATGTAAAAGTGGATATACATGCGTTATCAGTGTTTTTGCATGGGACTGCAAATACACTTTTTGCAACAACTGATTCATGAATAATACACACTAATAGTTAAATGGCAAATCCAGCTCTGCTACATCAAAATGCAAAATGAGTAAATAAATCACTAGTACATTTTTATTTTTATCTAAAGATTTACATAGGACTGCTAGTAACTCTAAAGCTTTATTCTGACTCTGATGCAGCACCGGCGAAATGACAAATACAGCTCTTCTAATCTAGTATTATGACTTAGTGGTGCTGATTCTGCAACAACCGATGGTGATATCACAATGTGGTTTTACATAGGACTGCAGGTAATCCACCTACTCGATTTAGCTCTGACCACTCCAGCTCTGCTATATCTGCTTGCTTTACCCATTCAAAAGTAATGTATCTTTGCAGTTGCACTGTGCACATAGATGCGGCATGCAATAGGACTGTACCTGTTCTCACAGTGCAGAATCTCTGCAGGACCAGGAGCAGCACCGTGACTTTCCAGCAGTCCCATGATAGTATCCACCTTTCCATAGCGCAGGATAGCAGCGAGCGTCTATGCAGAAGTTGTATGTACACACACGGGGGACATAGGGCGGTAATCCGCAGTCACTCTACTAGGTATCCATGTGTGCGGAGACAAGGGAGAGAGATGAGTGTTCGCCTTTGGCTAAGTTCTCCCTCTGTGGTATCAGTTTTCTTGCACTCTGTTCTGTCTGGCTGTGTGTCCTCTTCTGTCTGTCCCTCCCTCCTTCTCGCTCTCCCTCTCATAACCCCCCTTTCTGCTTTTCTCTATTCATTTAGTACAAACTTTTCAACAATAACCCCCCACACACACACACACACCACCACCTCTTTCACTTTTTACTAGGACTTCAAGTTGCCCTCTGCCTTGTATCTCAGACAGTTCCTCAGCTATCTGGTGTCACCTCATCTCAAGCCTCCAGGGTCCTCATCCTTATCTGCCCTGGATTTCTCTTATGGCGCCCGCACTTATTACACTAACCATAACATACGTTCCTCGGGTGGGACTATAACAACGAAGGATTATCTAGAACGCAGTCAACTCTTTGCCTGATAGATGAACATGAATGATAGTCCCGAGAAAGATCAATAACATATGTCGCTTCAGGTAACACATCAGCCATTACTCTACCAGTGCACTGGACATGTATGGACAATTTGAATGGCCAATACCACCTAAAAATGTGCATGGCTGTGTTCGCCAAATTATGGTTCACCAGATGAACGTTCATTGAATCGTCATTCAACCATAAACCAAGTTCTACTACTTCACTAAACCAAGTCCTAAAGGGTAGTCCTCTGCTGTTCTGTCAATTCGTCCTGCATTGCAGCACTGCCACTTTGTTGGTTTCTGTCAGAAGTAGAAAGAATTGGACATGTGTGGGCAAATGAAAAACCATAACGGCCAATATGACGTAATAAAGTGTATGGCTGTGCCGGCCAAACGATGGGTCACCAGATGAGCGATAATGGAATGGTTGCTCAACCATGAAGTAAACCACTGCTAAGTCTTAAAGGGTGGTCCTCTGCTGCTCTGTGGAAACATCTTGGGTTGCAGCACTGCCACTCCGTCAGTCTCTGTCGAAAGTAGAACAAATAATTTGACATGTATAAGCAACTTGAACAATGATAACGGCTGATATTAACTCACAATGTGTATGGCTCTGCCAGCCAGAGGATAGTTCACCAGATGAATGTTCGCAATATGGATGTTTTAACCAGGAACCAACTTCGACCACTTCACCAACCAAGTCTTAAAGAGTGGTCTTCTGCCGCTCTGACAAATCATTCTTCACTGTCACTCTGTTAGTCTCTGTCAGAAACAGAAGTGATGACGTTCCAACCACCATTCATATTACCCAGTAGCCTATCAGTGGCCTTAGCCATCAGGTTGTAGGTGGTCAGGACATCATCTCTTCCAGTTATGTCAGAAATCATCGATTTAGTGGTGGAGGGTTCTAGTAGTAAATTTTGCTTCCTTCTTTTATAATGATATTAACTTTTTAAGGACTATGAAGGGGACTGGACAATTTTGAATAAACGTGTGATTTATTTTTTAACCTGGTGTAAATGTTTCTGTTCTCCTGAATCCGATGATTTTCTTTCTATTGTTCCTGCGCCTCTCCATTTTTGAGATATGGCCTCCTCTTCTCTGTATGTAAACATTGACTTGTTATCCAAATAAGTGTGGCCTTCATGGAAATGTCCACACAGAAAAGTTAAGGATATTCCCTACTTGACTAAAAAGACTAGCTTCACATACAATTAAGAGGAGGCCACATCTCAGGAACACAGAGGCATAAAAACAAAGCAAAAACAACTTCGGATTCTAGAGAACGGTGGTTAAAAAAATTTACATAATTACGGCAACGGCTCCTTTTTAAAGAGGACCTATCACCAAGTTGAAAGTGGCCAGTTTTTGCTGTTATTGTTTAAGTCAGCCCAACCTACTAATTTGGATGAGTCGTGTCACGGTGTGACCCGACACAACGGATGGTCGGTCAGCTAAATGTACAATACACATACAACGGTATCGGTGAGAGGAAGGCCTTACCCGTAGGGAATGGGGAATGGTCACCACCTGAGCTCAAACTAAGCCTGAGCCTGCACTCCCCTAATGCCCTATGTGGGTCCTTCCCCCCGCCATCGTCAGGATACCTTGTCCCTGTCACCTAACTGCCCTGGCTAGTGCACTGGCCGGCGATGGGCACTAGCCGCACCACTGCAGATATTAACACATGGGGGAAAGTGACAAACACGAAAGGGATGAGGAAATAAATTCTTAGCTTTCTTTGCTGCAAAGCAAAAGAACAAAGGCACCAGGATAATGAACCCAGCAGAAGCACCACTGCACCCCTAGAGCTCCTCACTCAGGCTTGGTCATTGAAGATTGTTCTATCACCAACAGTCAGCTGATGCATCAGGTGACCTTTTAAAAAGTGGTGGTAGTGGTCACCACCTGCATCAGCTGACCCAGCAGCACTGCAGTAACCATCAGATTGCCAGCGGGGGAATGAAACTGACATTAACCCCCAATAGTCCAAAAGGAAAAAAGTTTTAAACTGAGTGGAACCAGAGCTGCCACAAATCCAAAAATAGATCATGACAGGTCGTGTGTCTTATGCATCTGTTGGTCTCATGACAGATGGTGATGCAGTAGAAAAGGACCGGGCATGTTGAATTTTGCATTGGAGATCTTTTAGCTCTCCCAGAAGATAATCCATCACCGGATATGTTTGGTAGCAGCTTTGTCCCCTTTCCTCTATTCGGGAAAGATGCACGTTGGCCAGTACCAAGCTTGACTGTGTATGGAAGTTTATAGACAACTTTAGGAACCTCAAGGTCTTTTGTTATGGACTTTTTCCCAAACTTCAGGTGCAACTTTCTAAAAAGTTGGAAGATGCTTGGTCCACAGGTCCAACATGACTTTTAGAGTTGCCAACATTTGTATCCAGAGGCCGCCTGTTGTCTTAGTTTTCTCAGGACAGTTGCTGCTTCTCATCCAGACGAGTTTGAATGAACAGACTTCAAGCATAACGTACATCTGTTATTAGCCATTGGTTTTATTGCATGTGGAAGCAAAAGTGAAGGTGCCAATTATCACATGGGAAAACACCAGGTAGGGCATGGAAGACGTGATCTCACCATATAATTTACAGTTGTCTTCTCCAGCTTTTATCTCACAACTTCAGGAATGATGAAGGCAGGGACATAGTATTGATGCCTGCTCACTATAGAAGCACGCTCACACATTAGTAGTGATGGGCTGTATGTTCAGAATTACATTCAATATGGTGGCAATGATTGATCCTCTGAAAAATGGAAGTGAAAAGTCCTAATTTTTGGCTTGTACAGAATTAATTTATATAAAAGTGCTGAGGCCTCTTTACCTTGTTCCAAAAAGCAAATTAAAGCCCCATGCCACAGACGAAAAGCGATATTAATGCATCACAATAAATATTGTGCACACATGGGATCAATATATTCCTCTCCATCTTGACTCATTCCATTATCTCTTCTGGTTCTTTTTTATTTTTCTTCATTTGTTCTATGAATTTAAGGTACCGTCACACATAACGATTTCTTTAACGATATCGTTGCTTTTTGTGACGTAGCAACGATATCGTTAACGAAATCGTTATGCGTGACAGCGACCAACGATCAGGCCCCTGCTGGGAGATCGTTGGTCGCTGGGGAATGATCAGGACCTTTTTTTTGGTCGCTGATCACCCGTGTGTGACGCCGATCCAGCGATGTATTCACTGGTAACCAGGGTAAATATCGGGTTACTAAGTGCAGGGCTTAGTAACCCGATATTTACCCTGGTTACCATTGTAAAAGTAAAAAAAAAAAACAGTACATACTCACATTCCAATGTCTGTTACGTCCCCCGGCGTCAGCTTCCCGCACTGACTGTGTCAGCGCCGGCCGTAAAGCAGAGCACAGCGGTGACGTCATCGCTGTGCTCTGCTTTACGGCCGGCGCTGACACAGTTAGTGCGGGAAGCTGACGGCGGGGGACGTGACAGACATCGGAATGTGAGTATGTACTGTTTTTTTAATTTTAACTTTTACAATGGTAACCAGGGTAAATATCGGGTTACTAAGCGCGGCCCTGCACTTAGTAACCCGATATTTACCCTGGTCACCCGGGGACCTCGGCATCGTTGAAGACAGTTTCAACGATGCCGAAGTTGTTGGTCGCTGGAGAGAGCTGTCTGTGTGACAGCTCCCCAGCGACCACACAACGACTTACCAACGATCACGGCCCGGTCGTATCGCTGGTCGTGATCATTGGTAAGTCGTTTAGTGTAACGGTACCTTTAGGTTTTTGGTCAGTTTTTCCAATCAAAAATTCATTCAGTCAATCCACATCTGATTATTATTATATTTATATTATTATATTCTTGTATATTCAGTTATTAATCTTATCACTGCTGGTTATCTAATTCACGTACTTATTTTATTGTAAATGATTAATTCATTCATTTATATGTCTTTCCACGTCAGGTTCTTACGCTTTCACGTTATATTATTTACTCATCTTCCTCATCATTCATAATTTATTTTTTTCATTTACGTAATCATTCCTTCATCCACTCATTTATTCCGCTTGTGAAGTTAATGATTCATTTGTTCCCTCATTCACTTTTTCATTCCTGTTCTTTTTTTTTTTTATTGTGGTCCATTTGTACCTATTGTGATATTTGCTCAGTTGATTATATTGAATTTGATTATATGATGTTATTTGAGTAATTCACCTTTTAATTCATTCAATCATTCATTTGTCCTCTGGTACTCTTCAATTCTTGTGTTTTATATGCATCCAATTAATCAATATCTAATTATCTTTCATTTATTTATTTTCTTTTTTGTCATCAGTAGTTTGCATTCATTCATTCATTCATTCTTCTTCGGTGATCGAATTATTTTAGGCTCATTCATTCATCAGATAATTTTAAATGTATTCATATTTTCTACTCTGGTTGAGTCATTCATTCATTCATTCACCTAGTTATCTTCTCTATTTCCCCATTGACCAAGCAAAATTATGTAACAAATTATGTTTCTATATGTAAAAAGCAAATTACACAGGTCTGCAAAATTTGGGCTGATGAATTTTTTTCCAATCCAGTGACTGATTCCTATGTTTTCTTATGCCCCGATTTAAAAAAAAAAAAAAACACTTCTATTTTTAACCGTCACATACAGATTTTGCAGAAAACGAGTGTGACATTACATACAAGCAAGATGAACAAGAAAAATCTTTATTGTAGCCAAAAATGTACCAAATATTATATATAGAAAAGTATTTAACGTTCATTGTGCATCTTTATTGGCAATTAATTCTTGAGCTTTCTCTCTTCTAAGGTTCTCTTGATACCTTTTCTCTTATAGAAGGCCTGCGGTTCTTCTCCATGAAGCATCCAGCAGTAGTCCCCATCATGTTCATGTTCCATCTACCTTGGTATCGTCGTTCCATCTCCTGGATATCCTAATGAAATCTTACTCATTGTTCTTTGATAACAGCACTAAGGTTTCCAGGAAAGTAGTCCATATGGGATTGTAAAAATGTAACTTCAAATTCATCAGACGACCCAAGGCTTTGAAATGTTTCAGCACGTTCTCCACGATGGACTTAAATTTTGGATCTTTGCTGTTAGCTAGAAATTTCTTCATGACTTCTTTAAAAGAATCCATTTGTCAATGACTTTGATTGTTGTTTCAAACACGTTGACTTTCATGAGTTTCCAAATATGTGGACTCACATAAATGCCTTTGGACAATTCCTGGAACTAGGTACTTAAGAGTCTCTCCTTCTTTCGGTAGAGCTTTCGCAAACTGCTTCATCAGTTCAAGTTTAACATGGAGTGGTGGCAGGAGAACTTTGGTGGGATCAACTAAACTTTCCACAACTATGTTCTTGAGTCCAGGATGCAGAAATGTTCTCGTTGACCACCTTTTTTGGCTCCAATGATGAGTCCTATCCTGGCTGTCCAATTCACACAAAAAAACATGGCTATTTCGTGTATTCTCCCTGCTGCTTAAGGCCTGTCCCACACGTCCAGATAATTCCGGTACCGGAAAAATCGGTACCGGAGTTATCCGTGTCCGTGTGCTTACCTGGCACATCAGTGTGGCACACGTGCGGCAGCCGTGTGCCGTCTGTGTGCCGACTGGATACCACACGCACCGTGCAGGAGACAGCGCTAGAGTTAAGCGCTGTCCCCTGCTTTGGGTGCTGAATCCAGAATTCATTCCTTCTTCCCAGCACCGTTCACTGGAGAGAAGGAATGAAAAATCATTGGTTTTTTTTGTGTGTTTAAAATAAAGTTCCCGGTAATCTCCCCCCTCCCTCCCCCTGTGCGCCCGCCCGTTGGCATTAAAATACTTACCCGGCTCCCTCGGCGCTTCCATCCTCTCAGCGTCGCAGCTCTTCCTGTATGGGCGGTCATGTGGTGCCGCACATTACAGTGATGAATATGCGGCTCCACCTCCCATAGGGCGCACAGGGGGAGGGAGGGGGGAGATTACCGGGAGAAGAGAGAAGAAATGAATGGAGCTTCAGCACCACAAGCTGGGGGGGACAGCACTTACTGTAGCACTGTCTCCTGCACGGCACACGGACTGCACATGGACAGCATCCGTGTGCGGTACGTGTTTTACATGGACCAATTGACTTTAATGGGTCCGTGTGATCCGTGCGCTCCCACGAACACTGACATGTCTCCGTGTTTTCCAAACGGACACAAGGTCCGTGAAAACACGCTGACATGTGCAGAGACACATTGATTTTAATGTGTGTACGTGAGTCAGTGTCTCCAGTACGTGAGGAAACTGTCACCTCATGTACCGGAGCCACTAGAACTTTCAAATCACCACATACTGACCATCACTGATCCTCGTAGTTACGTGTCTTGAAAATAAAGTCTAAATTCTCATAGCTTTCTTTCGAGTGCACAGAATGACCTATAGGCACTGAAGAATACACGCTGCCATTGTGCAGTAGCACAGCTTTCAGACTTTTTTCTAATGAATCAATAGTCTCCACTCGCTCATATTGAACTCAATGTTAATTTTTTCGATCAGCCCAGGAACATCACCGCAACACACTAGAGCACCTTCTTGAGAAAAGTATGGAAATAATTCCTTTCCGCTGCTTCTGCACCATAAAAGAACATTTCTAACCAATCTAATGACACCAAAATCATTCACCAAAGGTCAAGCAGAGGGGTCAAAGTATGGTGCAAGGAAAAGCCTGTGGAGTCAGTGTTTGTGAAAAAACTGTATGTGATGGAATTTTTTTAAAATTTTTTACTGAGTTCAGCAATCAAAAGTATATAAAAATCACTTAATTCCAAACAATTTTTACCCTTGGAGACTAGTGTTATTAAAGGAATAACTCTTTGGAATTCATGGAAGCAAAAATATTGAAAAAATACTGTATTTTGTGTATAGAAACTAGACTAATCAGATTTCATATTTAATATTTTTCAAAAAGTATTTTATTCTGTTCCATGGTCAAAACTTCCATCTGTCGTTTAGTTTCCATTTCCGAGGCCTACAACTACCTAAAATGTGATGGACCTGTTTTCTTACAAGGTTAATTAATTTTCCTGCTCTAGTTCTCTTTCACCCCCCTAAATATCACATTCTTTCTTCATTCATTCAACTTTCTTCTTCACATTTTTTTTTCTTTTTTAATGTTTATATTTGTATAAATGGATTACATTCATCTTTATATTCATTCATTAACCTTTCCTTATTTAATTCTTTGTCATTATCTTCCAGTTCATTCATTCTCTCATTCTTTTAAATATTTGTTCATTATTCCATTTATTCATTTGCGCACATGTTCATTCATTCATCTATCAACCTTTCTTCCTCTAGTTTTGTCATCAGTTTTCTTGCTTTATGCATTCATTCATTAATTTATATTCATGCTCATTCTTTTATTCATTCATTCATTTTTTCAACACAATTAAGGATTTATTTATCAAATTTTTTTTCTTCTTCTGAATCTGTTATTAGTTTTACAATTCCTTTTAAAATAATTCCATCATTTGCATGATTCATTCATTCGCTTGATTTATTCATTCGCTGTAGACATGTATTCGTTTTTCCTCTTCTTGTTTCCTCTTTTTCACTGCATATTTTGTTGTCCCTTAAGAACCTGTTTTTTTGCCAATCTCCCGCACAGCTGCTAGTAATCTGCAGGCTGGATTTTGTGTACGAACCAGGATTTATACGCCACCTATTGGATTTTATCGGATTTATTAAAAGTGTGTCTCGTGTTACGCTCGTCAGTCTTCCCTGTGCGACTGATTTGGGATTACAATTGTCAGTATCCCCATTTTCCCAAGTATCTTTATATAATCCATCTTCCAAGGATGCTGAATTCCAGATAATCTGGCAGTGACAAAAATTAAATCCAATGTTGGATTACCAGAAAATTATGCTAAAAGTGATAATTAGATTACTTTTTGCAAGGGAAATATAAAATGTCAACTTTGAAGCCTGAAAAATTTGTTATAGAAGACAAATTTCAACAATGAATCAGTACAGGATGAGAGGGCTGTGGAATTCCGAATGCAGCTCTGGAGTAAAATACAGGATGTAACTAATAATAATAATAATAATAATAATAATCTTTATTTATATAGCGCCAACATATTCCGCAGCGCTTTACAGTTTAACAGTTTCAAACACAAAAGTCATAAGTAACAACATTAACAATACAATAATTAAAGCAAAATAAGACGACCCTGCTCGTGAGAGCTTACAATCTACAATGAGGTGGGGGAGATACAAAGTACAGGTGTGTATTTACAATGATGTATTTACAATCATGGTCCAGCCATCTTTAGGGGGTGGGGGATACATAGGGATAGTGAATGGGCTACACACACACACAAACATAAAATGACTTTGATTAGTGAACGTGATAGGCCGCTCTGAACAAATGTGTTTTGAGCGAGCGCCTAAAACTATGCAAATTATGGATGGTCCTAATATCTTGGGGTAGAGCATTCCAGAGGATTGGCGCAGCACGGGAGAAGTCTTGGAGTCGGGAGTGGGAGGTACGGATTAATGCAGAGGTTAATCGAAAGTCATTTGCAGAGCGCAGCGGTCTGTTAGGCTGATAGACAGAAATGAGGGAGGAGATGTAAGGGGGTGCCGCACTGTGGAGAGCTTTGTGGGTGAGAACAAGTACTTTGAATTGTATCCTGTAATGAATGGGCAGCCAGTGTAACGACTGGCGAATAGCGGACGCGTCTGAGTAACGATTAGCCAGATGGACGACCCTGGCTGCTGCATTAAGGATGGACTGGAGAGGCGAAAGTCGAGTGAGGGGGAGGCCAATTAATAGAGCGTTACAGTAGTCCACACCCCAGGAGTCCGGGTACCACAGTAGTGCTGCCTTCCTCTCAGGGAGGGTAGTGCTATGTCTGGAGACAAATGGGATTCCTTTTGGTAGGTTATCACACACACAACACCTTCCAAATCCAGGCTAGGAGGGAGAGCTCAAAACCCTGTTTTAGGGCAGCTTCCCTTGATAAAGATCCTGGTTTGGAGGCGGAGTTAGTGCAGACATTCTGTGTGCGACAACAGACAGGGACGGAGCACAGTGGAAATACAGGACTCCAGGAGGCCATGAGTAGGCCCCCAGGGAGTCAGTGTACAGAGAATCCGGGAACAGGGAGCCCGAGGCTTATGTGGTTTATAATACACAGAGCAGAACCGGAGGGCATTGAATTACATGGACTTTGCCCATATTTACCTGTGGCACAGCAGCACCTTGGAGCTTGGAGTCACCGTGAAGGACCCCAGTAGGCACGGCTCAAGCTGCCTGCCATACAGACACCTGTCCCAGGACAGGAGAATGAATAAGAACCTTGTTTGAGACACTTAGTGGCAGCAGGGACCTCAGAGACAGTAGCGCAGAGTGGAAGGCCCCTACCTGACCTTCCCAAGGGACCCCACTTGTCTCTGGGCTGCCCGGACTCCTAACCAAACTGTTGCTGGTACCCTGGATTGTGGCCTGTCACCCACAAGTAAACCAGGTAAAGACTTATCACTTGTCCCTCCATTTATACACCAGCTACACCATCTACGCCTCACACACCATAGGACCCCTGGGGACCCCGCTTCACCTGTGGGAAGTGTAACATCTGGGCTGCCGCAACATCCCCCAGGGGACCCCTTTAATGCAGCGTTGGTCCCACTACTGACCGAACTTCACTGGTGGCGTCACGACAAACCTTTAACATTTAACCCCCTTTAACGCTAATGCCCAGGGCCACGGACCGGGTCGCAGCCACCGTGACATCCCCCTTTGCGACCGGACCCGATACCGAGTACCCCACTGCCCTGTGGGCGCGCCATAACTCAGGATCAATAATGTAATGTATATACACAGTGACTGCACCAGAATAGTGAGTGCAGCTCTGGGGCAGGGCTGGTTTTAGGCAAAGTGGGGCCCTAGGCAAAAGTTTAAAATGGGGCCCCAAATGCGAACATATTGCACATCACACAGAAGCATTTCTGTTGTATTTACATGTGCTGAGTTCAGGCCACTAATCAAGTGTGATCGACAATATTGAAGTCCTTCAACGCTTGTTTCCCGGCCTCTTTACACCAACTGTGAAAGAATGATGGGACAGAACAATCACTATTAGATCAATCTGTCCCCATACAGGATCATGTTATCAGCAGCACAACTACAGTTTACAGCGGTGATGTGCTGCTGAGAACAATAATTTCTGTTTCAGCATAAACAATCCAATCACTCGATGAACATGCAGCATTTTGCTTGTTTATTATAATACACCCCATAGTCCTCCACATACTATAATGTGCACCACAGTCCTCCATATAGTATAATACACTCCCCATAGCCCTCCATATAGTATAATACACTCCCCATAGCCCTCCATATAGTATAATACACTCACCATAGTCCTCCATATAGTATAATACACTGCCTATAGTAGTCCATGGAGCTCCCCGGTTCCTAGGCGTATTTGCACATAGCAGAGCACTATATGGGGCACAGCTATAGGGAACTATGAACGGTGCAGAGCACTATATGGGGCATAGCTATAGGGAACTATGAACGGTGCAGAGCACTATATGGGGCACAGCTATAGGGAACTATGAACAGTGCAGAGCACTATATGGGGCACAGCTATAGGGAACTATGAACGGTGCAGAGCACTATATGGGGCACAGCTATAGGGAACTATGAACGGTGCAGAGCACTATATGAGGCACAGCTATAGGGAACTATGAACGGTGCAGAGCACTATATGGGGCACAGCTATAGGGAACTATGAACGGTGCAGAGCACTATATGGGGCACAGCTATAGGGAAATAATGAATGGTGCAGAGCACTATATGGGGCACAGCTATAGGGAAATAATGAATGGTGCAGAGCACTATATGGGGCACAGCTATAGGGAACTATGAACGGTGCAGAACACTATATGAGGCACAGCTATAGGGAAATAATGAATGGTGCAGAGCACTATATGAGGCACAGCTATAGGGAACTATGAACGGTGCAGAGCACTATATGAGGCACAGCTATAGGGAACTATGAACGGTGCAGAGCACTATATGAGGCACAGCTATAGGGAACTATGAACGGTGCAGAGCACTATATGAGGCACAGCTATAGGGAACTATGAACGGTGCAGAGCACTATATGAGGCACAGCTATAGGGCACTAATGAACGGTGCAGAGCACTATATGAGGCACAGCTATAGGGAACTATGAACGGTGCAGAGCACTATATGAGGCACAGCTATAGGGAACTATGAACGGTGCAGAGCACTATATGGGGCACAGCTATAGGGAACTATGAAAGGTGCAGAGCACTATATGAGGCACAGCTATAGGGAACTATGAACGGTGCAGAGCACTATATGAGGCACAGCTATAGGGAACTATGAACGGTGCAGAGCACTATATGGGGCACAGCTATGGGGAACTATGAAAGGTGCAGAGCATTATATGAGGCACAGCTATAGGGAACTATGAACGGTGCAGAGCACTATATAGGGCACAGCTATGGGGAAATATGAACGGTGCAGAGCACTATATGGGGCACAGCTATAGGGAACTATGAACGGTGCAGAGCACTATATGGGGCACAGCTATGGGGAACTATGAAAGGTGCAGAGCATTATATGAGGCACAGCTATAGGGAACTATGAACGGTGCAGAGCACTATATGAGGCAGAGCTATAGGGCAATAATGAACGGTGCAGAGCACTATATGAGGCACAGCTATAGGGCACTAATGAATGGTGCAGAGCACTATATGAGGCACAGCTATGGGGAACTATGAAAGGTGCAGAGCACTATATGGGGCACAGCTATAGGGAACTATGAACGGTGCAGAGCACTATATGAGGCAGAGCTATAGGGCAATAATGAACGGTGCAGAGCACTATATGAGGCACAGCTATAGGGCACTAATGAATGGTGCAGAGCACTATATGAGGCACAGCTATGGGGAACTATGAAAGGTGCAGAGCATTATATGAGGCACAGCTATAGGGAACTATGAACGGTGCAGAGCACTATATGAGGCAGAGCTATAGGGCAATAATGAACGGTGCAGAGCACTATATGAGGCAGAGCTATAGGGCACTAATGAATGGTGCAGAGCACTATATGAGGCACAGCTATAGGGAACTATGAACGGTGCAGAGCACTATATGGGGCACAGCTATGGGGAACTATGAAAGGTGCAGAGCACTATATGGGGCACAGCTATAGGGAACTATGAACGGTGCAGAGCACTATATGGGGCACAGCTATGGGGAACTATGAAAGGTGCAGAGCACTATATGGGGCACAGCTATAGGGAACTATGAACGGTGCAAAGCACTATATGAGGCACAGCTATAGGGAACTATGAATGGTGCAGAGCACTATATGAGGCACAGCTATAGGGAACTATGAAAGGTGCAGAGCACTATATGAGGCACAGCTATAGGGAACTATGAAAGGTGCAAAGCACTATATGAGGCACAGCTATAGGGAACTATGAATGGTGCAGAGCACTATATGAGGCACAGCTATAGGGAACTATGAAAGGTGCAGAGCACTATATGAGGCACAGCTATAGGGAACTATGAACGGTGCAGAGCACTATATGAGGCACAGCTATGGGGAACTATGAAAGGTGCAAAGCACTATATGGGGCACAGCTATAGGGAACTATGAACGGTGCAGAGCACTATATGAGGCACAGCTATAGGGAACTATGAACGGTGCAGAGCACTATATGAGGCACAGCTATAGGGAACTATGAACGGTGCAGAGCACTATATGGGGCACAGCTATAGGGAACTATGAAAGGTGCAAAGCACTATATGGGGCACAGCTATAGGGAACTATGAACGGTGCAGAACACTATATGAGGCACAGCTATAGGGAACTATGAACGGTGCAGAGCACTATATGAGGCACAGCTATAGGGAACTATGAACGGTGCAGAGCACTATATGAGGCACAGCTATAGGGAACTATGAAAGGTGCAGAGCACTATATAGGGCACAGCTATGGAGAACTATGAACGGTGCAGAGCATTATATGGGGCACAGCTATAGGGAACTATGAACGGTGCAGAGCACTATATGGGGCACAGCTATGGGGAACTATGAAAGGTGCAAAGCACTATATGAGGCACAGCTATAGGGAACTATGAACGGTGCAGAGCACTATATAAGGCACAGCTATAGGGAACTATGAACGGTGCAGAGCACTATATGAGGCACAGCTATAGGGAACTATGAACGGTGCAAAGCACTATATGAGGCAGAGCTATAGGGCAATAATGAACGGTGCAGAGCACTATATGAGGCAGAGCTATAGGGCACTAATGAACGGTGCAGAGCACTATATGAGGCACAGCTATAGGGAACTATGAACGGTGCAGAGCACTATATGAGGCAGAGCTATAGGGCACTAATGAACAGTGCAGAGCACTATATGAGGCACAGCTATGGGGAACTATGAAAGGTGCAGAGCACTATATGGGGCACAGCTATGGGGAACTATGAAAGGTGCAGAGCACTATATGAGGCACAGCTATGGGGAACTATGAAAGGTGCAGAGCACTATATGGGGCACAGCTATGGGGAACTATGAAAGGTGCAGAGCACTATATGGGGCACAGCTATGGGGAACTATGAAAGGTGCAGAGCACTATATGAGGCACAGCTATGGGGAAATATGAACGGTGCAGAGCACTATATGGGGCACAGCTATGGGGAACTATGAAAGGTGCAGAGCACTATATGGGGCACAGCTATGGGGAACTATGAAAGGTGCAGAGCATTATATGAGGCACAGCTATAGGGAACTATGAACGGTGCAGAGCACTATATGAGGCACAGCTATAGGGAACTATGAACGGTGCAGAGCACTATATGAGGCACAGCTATAGGGAACTATGAACGGTGCAGAGCACTATATGGGGCACAGCTATGGGGAACTATGAAAGGTGCAAAGCACTATATGGGGCACAGCTATAGGGAACTATGAACGGTGCAGAACACTATATGAGGCACAGCTATAGGGAACTATGAACGGTGCAGAGCACTATATGAGGCACAGCTATAGGGAACTATGAACGGTGCAGAGCACTTTATGAGGCACAGCTATAGGGAACTATGAAAGGTGCAGAGCACTATATAGGGCACAGCTATGGAGAACTATGAACGGTGCAGAGCATTATATGGGGCACAGCTATAGGGAACTATGAACGGTGCAGAGCACTATATGGGGCACAGCTATGGGGAACTATGAAAGGTGCAAAGCACTATATGAGGCACAGCTATAGGGAACTATGAACGGTGCAGAGCACTATATAAGGCACAGCTATAGGGAACTATGAACGGTGCAGAGCACTATATGAGGCACAGCTATAGGGAACTATGAACGGTGCAAAGCACTATATGAGGCAGAGCTATAGGGCAATAATGAACGGTGCAGAGCACTATATGAGGCAGAGCTATAGGGCACTAATGAACGGTGCAGAGCACTATATGAGGCACAGCTATAGGGAACTATGAACGGTGCAGAGCACTATATGAGGCAGAGCTATAGGGCACTAATGAACAGTGCAGAGCACTATATGAGGCACAGCTATGGGGAACTATGAAAGGTGCAGAGCACTATATGGGGCACAGCTATGGGGAACTATGAAAGGTGCAGAGCACTATATGAGGCACAGCTATGGGGAACTATGAAAGGTGCAGAGCACTATATGGGGCACAGCTATGGGGAACTATGAAAGGTGCAGAGCACTATATGGGGCACAGCTATGGGGAACTATGAAAGGTGCAGAGCACTATATGAGGCACAGCTATGGGGAAATATGAACGGTGCAGAGCACTATATGGGGCACAGCTATGGGGAACTATGAAAGGTGCAGAGCACTATATGGGGCACAGCTATGGGGAACTATGAAAGGTGCAGAGCATTATATGAGGCACAGCTATAGGGAACTATGAACGGTGCAGAGCACTATATGAGGCACAGCTATAGGGAACTATGAACGGTGCAGAGCACTATATGAGGCACAGCTATGGGGAACTATGAAAGGTGCAAAGCACTATATGAGGCACAGCTGTAGGGAACTATGAAAGGTGCAGAGCATTATATGAGGCACAGCTATGGGGAACTATGAAAGGTGCAGAGCATTATATGAGGCACAGCTATAGGGAACTATGAACGGTGCAGAGCACTATATGAGGCACAGCTATGGGGAACTATGAAAGGTGCAAAGCACTATATGAGGCACAGCTATAGGGAACTATGAAAGGTGCAGAGCACTATATGGGGCACAGCTATGGGGAACTATGAAAGGTGCAGAGCATTATATGAGGCACAGCTATAGGGAACTATGAACGGTGCAGAGCACTATATGAGGCAGAGCTATAGGGCAATAATGAACGGTGCAGAGCACTATATGAGGCAGAGCTATAGGGCACTAATGAATGGTGCAGAGCACTATATGAGGCACAGCTATAGGGAATTATGAACGGTGCAGAGCACTATATGGGGCACAGCTATGGGGAACTATGAAAGGTGCAGAGCACTATATGAGGCACAGCTATAGGGAACTATGAACGGTGCATAGCACTATATGGGGCACAGCTATGGGGAACTATGAAATGTGCAGAGCATTATATGAGGCACAGCTATAGGGAACTATGAACGGTGCAGAGCACTATATGGGGCACAGCTATGGGGATCTATGAAAGGTGCAAAGCACTATATGAGGCACAGCTATAGGGAACTATGAATGGTGCAGAGCACTATATGAGGCACAGCTATAGGGAACTATGAAAGGTGCAGAGCACTATATGAGGTACAGCTATGGGGAACTATGAAAGGTGCAAAGCACTATATGGGGCACAGCTATAGGGAACTATGAACGGTGCAGAGCACTATATGAGGCACAGCTATAGGGAACTATGAACGGTGCAGAGCACTATATGGGGCACAGCTATGGGGAACTATGAAAGGTGCAAAGCACTATATGGGGCACAGCTATAGGGAACTATGAACGGCGCAGAACACTATATGAGGCACAGCTATAGGCAACTATGAACGGTGCAGAGCACTATATGAGGCACAGCTATAGGGAACTATGAACGGTGCAGAGCACTATATGAGGCACAGCTATAGGGAACTATGAACGGTGCAGAGCACTATATAGGGCACAGCTATGGAGAACTATGAACGGTGCAGAGCATTATATGGGGCACAGCTATAGGGAACTATGAACGGTGCAGAGCACTATATGAGGCACAGCTATAGGGAACTATGAACGGTGCAGAGCACTATATAAGGCACAGCTATAGGGAACTATGAACGGTGCAGAGCACTATATGAGGCACAGCTATAGGGAACTATGAACGGTGCAGAGCACTATATGAGGCAGAGCTATAGGGCAATAATGAACGGTGCAGAGCACTATATGAGGCAGAGCTATATGGCACTAATGAACGGTGCAGAGCACTATATGAGGCAGAGCTATAGGGCACTAATGAACAGTGCAGAGCACTATATGAGGCACAGCTATGGGGAACTATGAAAGGTGCAGAGCACTATATGAGGCACAGCTATGGGGAACTATGAAAGGTGCAGAGCACTATATGGGGCACAGCTATGGGGAACTATGAAAGGTGCAGAGCACTATATGGGGCACAGCTATGGGGAACTATGAAAGGTGCAGAGCACTATATGAGGCACAGCTATGGGGTAATATGAACGGTGCAGAGCACTATATGGGGCACAGCTATGGGGAACTATGAAAGGTGCAGAGCACTATATGGGGCACAGCTATGGGGAACTATGAAAGGTGCAGAGCATTATATGAGGCACAGCTATAGGGAACTATGAACGGTGCAGAGCACTATATGGGGCACAGCTATGGGGAACTATGAAAGGTGCAAAGCACTATATGAGGCACAGCTATAGGGAACTATGAACGGTGCAGAGCACTATATGAGGCAGAGCTATAGGGAACTATGAACGGTGCAGAGCACTATATGAGGCACAGCTATAGGGAACTATGAACGGTGCAGAGCACTATATGAGGCACAGCTATAGGGAACTATGAACGGTGCAGAGCACTATATGAGGCACAGCTATAGGGAACTATGAACGGTGCAGAGCACTATATGAGGCACAGCTATAGGGAACTATGAACAGTGCAGAGCACTATATGAGGCAGAGCTATAGGGCAATAATGAACCGTGCAGAGCACTATATGAGGCACAGCTATAGGGAACAATGAACGGTGCAGAGCACTATATGAGGCACAGCTATAGGGCAATAATGAATGGTGCAGAGCACTATATGAGGCAGAGCTATAGGGCAATAATGAATGATGCAGAGCACTATATGAGGCACAGCTATAGGGAACTATGAATGGTGCAGAGCACTATATGAGGCACAGCTATAGGGAACTATGAACGGTGCAGAGCACTATATGGGGCACAGCTATAGGGAACTATGAACGGTGCAGAGCACTATATGAGGCACAGCTATAGGGTACTATGAACGGTGCAGAGCACTATATGAGGCACAGCTATAGGGAACTATGAACGGTGCAGAGCACTATATGAGGCACAGCTATAGGGAACTATGAACGGTGCAGAGCACTATATGAGGCACAGCTATAGGGAACTATGAACGGTGCAGAGCACTATATGGGGCACAGCTATAGGGAAATAATGAACGGTGCAGAGCACTATATGGGGCACAGCTATAGGGAACTATGAACGGTGCAGAGCACTATATGAGGCACAGCTATAGGGACTATGAACGGTGCAGAGCACTATATGAGGCACAGCTATAGGGAACTATGAACGGTGCAGAACACTATATGAGGCACAGCTATGGGGAACTATGAACGGTGCAGAGCACTATATGAGGCACAGCTATAGGGAACTATGAACGGTGCAGAGCACTATATGAGACACAGCTATAGGGAACTATGAACGGTGCAGAGCACTATATGGCAGCTATAGGGAACTATGAACGGTGCAGAGCACTATATGAGGCACAGCTATAGGGAACTATGAACGGTGCAGAGCACTATATGGCAGCTATAGGGAACTATGAACGGTGCAGAGCACTATATGAGACACAGCTATAGGGAACTATGAACGGTGCAGAGCACTATATGGCAGCTATAGGGAACTATGAACGGTGCAGAGCACTATATGGGGCAGAGCTATAGGGAACTATGAACGGTGCAGAGCACTATATGGGGCACAGCTATGGGGAACTATGAACGGTGCAGAGCACTATATGGGGCACAGCTATGGGGCAATAATGAATGGTGCAGAGCACTATATGGCACAGCTATGGGGAAATAATGATCTATTTTTATTTTTGACATTCACCGGTAGCTGCTGCATTTCCACCCTAGGCTTATACTCGAGTCAATAAGTTTTCCCAGTTTTTTGTGGCAAAATTAGGGGGGTCGGCTTATACTCGGGTCGGCTTATACTAGAGTATATATGGTATATGTTTTTTTGAGCATTTTTGAGCAACATCAATTTTCCAGTCAATACATAGGGCTTATGGTTGTCCATCAGGCAGTATTAGCGTTCAGCAACTATGTTCAAGGCTGACCTATTGTTATGGTGATTGGAATACATTTATGTGTAGTATATTAGTGTGTTATAAGCATGCATATCATTATTAACATCTTTGTGTATTCCCTTGACCACTAACAGCAATTATGGCACTATTTTTGTGTTTGTAACTTTGCTTCGCCTTGGGAGGGGTTGTCTCAAGCTTTATTACAAGCCTTTTGGGTTTGTCTATGTCAATGTTGTTTGACTTTTAATTGTTTTTAAAAAGTTTGTTGGTTTTTGCATTCAATAAAATTATTACTATTGTATTTCGGTGTGGTGATCCCCAATGTTTGGTCTGCAGCTTTCCTCTTTGTATATTATGTTTTCTTTTTCATCCAGTGCAGACTGCCATCACTTCTTCAAACCAGGACTTGTCTCTGCATAAAATAACACAAATCAACATTTGTCCAATGATACCCAGGGCACTTCATCAAACTGAAACAACATATCCCATACCAATAGACGTATAGGATAAGGAAGAGATCCCAATCAAAATATATAAAAAATAATATTTATTAATTAATTAACCCACAATGACAATGAACAACATTAATAAAAAAGCAAAATGCCGTTTAGGGGACGCTAGAATACATCATGAAAAATTCATCATAGACCAAAGTGGCAAGGGTAAATGTAAAAAAAAATTCTATATATTATAGCAACCAATTTGATGGTATACAGTACTAGTATTGGCACATAATCATGCATATAAACCCCCTTTTGAAATACATAATATCTTCAAAAACAATGATCCTATTCTATACACTCGTATGACCAGGCAATGTATCCAAACAGATTATAACAATAATCCTGTGTTAGGTAACATCAAGAGACACAGGAGACATGTCGCTGCAGATTAATTACATTGTCTCCATCAAAATGTGTGCCAAGTAAATTCACCTAGTGTAAGATAGTATTGGAAATGATAGTTACCAGATGTTAGATGGTGATCCTAGCGTCCCGTCACCGTGACGCACGTTTCACTGCCAGCTTCTTCCGGGGCGTCCTGGTGTACTGGTAACACACTGACTCACTTGTAACATCTCTAGTTGAACACCTTCAGCTTTGCTTTTCTTCTTCATCCAGTGCAGACTGCCATCACTTTTTTCAACCAGGACTCGTCTCTGCATAAAATAACAGAGTTATTTAGAGCACTGCTTCCGGAGCACATTCCCCACCTTCTACACTACGCAGCAATATAGACGTGCACCCGCCATTAATATATAATTAGTTATAATGCAACCCTCTATTCCAAGTATAAATTGTAATCCACCACTGCGCCCCCACTAACTATAAATAGCCACTTACCCTACCCAATATATAAATGAATTAAAACCTGTACTCTTTCCCCAATTCAATTAACAGTCATACTCCTGTATCCTCAATGCCTCCCCTGCTCTGTACCGCCTGCTCCCCCACTTCATCATATTTTCATGGCTCCCTCCAACCCAGTTCATTATGTCCTCTTTCTCTCCCACCCACCCTCAATTCATCATAATTTTCTCTCCCCCAGACTCAATTCATCATTTGCTCTCCCCACCATTTATTTATCATCATTTGCTCTCCCCCACCCTCAATTCATCATCATTTGCTCTCGCCCCACCCTCGATTCATCACTTAATCTCCTCCACCCTCGATTCATCATTTGCTGCGCCCGCCCCACCCTCAGTTCATCATTTGCTGTCCCCAAACCTCAATTCATCATTTGATCTCCCTCCACCCTCAATTATCATTTGCTGTACCCAACCCTCAATTCATAATTTGTCTCCCCCACCCTCAATTCATTATCATTTGCTGTACCCCACCCTCAGTTCAACATTATTTGCTCTCCCCACCCTCAAGTCTTTATTTGCGCTCCCTACTTACAAATTCAATTCATCTTTCACTGTCCCCATCCCCCATCCTAAATACATCATTCACTCTCCCCCGTCCTACACTCTCAATTCATCATCACTTGCTGTCCTCCCCAAGCCCATTTAATTAATTTTATTTAAAAAAAAAAAAGCTTTTGTACTTACCTCTCACACGAACCCCTGCAGCTCCACTTCTGCTGTCCTTCTGGTGCACGTACATGCTGGCTGTGTGCTCCAAGGAGCCTCTCTGTGCTGCAGAACAATACCCTAAGACTCGGTGAACAGAAGCACAAAAGAGGGCCCCCCATCTTTACTTCTGCTCGCTGGGCCCCTGCAGTTATGGCAGTAATGCCCTGATGGCAGACCTGCCACTCTTTAGCTACTATGTTAACCCTGGAGTGAAGTGACCTGCCTAAGTTAGCTCAACACCTAATTTTATTGGGTGTTTCCTTTTTTGACGAGTCCTAAAAACATGGATTTGCAGAATTGACCAAAGAATTATGGAAAGGAAACAATAAATAAATTACAACTGATTCCTACACATCTGGA